>NC_090252.1:26460189-26475189 GCF_037325665.1 Littorina saxatilis | reverse complement strand
GGTGCGTGTGTGTGTGTATATGTGTGCGCGCGAGCGCGCGCGTGTGTGTGTGTGTGCAGTGTGTGGTGTGTGTGTGTTTATGTGTGCCGTCAGTGTCACTTGTGTCATAGTGTCAGTATGTGCATGAGTGTACGTTTGTCTGTGTGTGCATGTGTCGTCAGAGAGAGAGAGAGAGAGAGAGAGAGAGAGAGAGAGAGAGAGAGAGAGAGAGAGAGAGAGAGAGAGAGAGAGAGAGAGAGAGAGAGAGAGAGAGAGCGACACTTCTTTGGCAATTTCAGTTGGACCAGACAGCGTCTTTATGTTTAACAGCCTGTTAGACTGTTCTGTAAACTTGGTGTTTACTGTGTTTTTTTCTAATTAAATGTTCTGAAATTTGGACAGAATAACCGTTCTTTCGTAAAACACTTCTGTCAAGAGTACAGCAATTTCACCATCTGAAAAAGGTGCGGAACGCCCCTCCGTGTCTACTTTCTTTTTGAGCGGCACACGTGCCTTGCCATTTTCGTTGACTGCCATGTTGATAGAAACGTGCGCATGCGTATTAGTAGGGATTCCCCCAATTTCCCCGACCTTGACCTTAATACTCTCGCTGTCACTACTTTGGCGTTCAAGTCAGTTCATGCATTGTGAACAGTGTTAGAAAGTTGACTTCGGGAGTTCCCACTTCGAAAAGAGGCCTCTACTTCCAGTGTTTCTTACTTCTAGTTCATGCATACGGGCCTTGACTGGTGCCAAACGGCATTTCAATTTTAGTCGAAATCCCCAAAAAGCTGTAATGAATAAAGCAAATACACACACACTCACATACACTTACATGCTGCCACGCGCGCGCACTACAGACGCATTCCTGTCCGAGCACAATCCCTTCCAATCTTCACTCCATCCACACCCCAATTACTCAAGATGTCCACTTCCCTCAAGCAATGTTAGTAATGCAGTGTGAAGTACAACATGCCTGCATGCAGAATCACTCACCACCAGTCTGGTTACCGAATCTTATTAGCCGGCAGGAAGGGGTTAATTACTCCACTGTGGGGGCGGGGGGGGGGGGGGGGGCGAGCGCCAGGCAAGATAGCAGCTAACGGTACTCCTGTTGCTTGTGTAAACACTTACAGAGAGAGGGTTCTCACATTCACTGTGTTTGTCTATAGAACTCTGGTTATTCTATTAGTCAGTCACTGAGTCAGTTGCTGATAGTTTATTATTTAAAACTGTATCACAGAAGCAGGCTGAGATCTTTTTCAGTACATCGTATTCAAACTTGTTTCACAAAAAGACACTTCTCAAAGAAGGAAATAAAACACCTTTCTGTTGTCTCTGAAGGAACACAAACAAAATCTACAAAATCAGAACCATAAAGAAACACTGTAAGTTAGGCCAGTTTAGACAGGTTTGCATTTATTTAAAGATGAAAAACTGACGCGCTTTCTGACAGGGAGGCGTTTTGTGTTTATAAATGTGCCAGCAAAGCCTCTAGAAAAACAGCTGAAAATTGGAAGTTTCCAAGCAAGGCTCTTCCACAAAGAGCAACCCAAAAACAGAAAGGGGGGTTCCCCAGTGCTCTCGCTGCCTCCAGCCAGGCCACCGAGTTTGGACATGTGTCAACCCTATCACGCGCAGGGCGTGTAAGGGCAGCGGCCACAAGCAGGGCGATCCAGTGTGTGACCGCCCACATCCCACGTCAGTGTGGGATCCCATCAGCGTGCCCACCGAACCAACCAACGAGGGTGGACAGAGCGGCCCCGTGCAGGACTCCCGTGCCGATGACGCAATGCATGGGTGATGGAGAGACGGAAGAGGACAAGTGGGAAGACACCCAGACAGACATCAGCAAAGAATCACAAGCTTCCACAGACGACACCCCCTCACAAGGGCGGCGCAACTCAGCTCAGACAGATAAGCAACCCCAAAGCAAAAACACAAACACGCACTCCTCTGCAAAACACAAACCAAAACAGAAGCAGGGAAAATCAGCACTCGTAGAAAGAGGTAGACAATTAACAAAAGACAGGAACAGCAAAAAACAAACACAACTCGATTTTGACTTTCGCACTCGGTCAAATACCCCCAAGCGGACACGCCCAGAGACAGAGGGGGTTTCCCCCTCCCCAACAACAGAATTACGAGGCGTGGAGAAACACGCACGGCTTGATGCGAGTGCCAACTAGCGCACGTGCTGTGTAACAAGAACTGACACTGATACTAGACACTGACAATGGCTTGTAACATGGCTTGTAACATGAAATTGTTTTCGCTGAATACTCGAGGATTAAGAACCAAAAGAAAAAGGAAAAGTTTGTTTATGTTTTTCAGAAGCAAAAAGTATGATGTCATTTGTTTGCAAGAGTCGCATATTACTAAAGATGTCAGTGAAGAATGGAGGAGAGAGTGGGATGGTGATCTGTTTTACAGCGAAAGTACCGTGCATAGCTCGGGACAGGTTATATTATTGAAAAAAGGGTTTGTATGTGATTATGTAAAGATCGTGTGTGAAACGAAGCGCATTCTTGCTGTGAAGATTGGTAGTAATAACCAATGTTTGATTATCGCAAATGTATATGCACCCAACGAGTCTAGAAAGAAAATGACTTTTTTTTTACAGATGTATCAGACATGTTAAAAAAGGAAGATGGTGATATAGTGTTGTGTGGTGATTTTAATTGTGTCATGAGCAATGAGCTCGACATAATATGTGGAGAGAATCATTCAAATGTTGTTGTGAAACAATTTAATGACCTGGTGAATGAATGTAATTTATACGATGTATGGAGAATGCATAATTTAGATAGAAAAGAATTTACATGGTCAAAAAATGTTCCATTTGTGGCAAGAAGACTTGACTACGTTTTTAGTAGTTTAAGTGTATTTGAAAAGATTGTTGATTGTGACATAATCTCTGTTGCGACGTCGGATCATAGAGGCTGTAGTATTCATATTAAACTCTCTGATGTCGTTAGAGGAGAGGGTTATTGGAAATTTAATAATTCTATGTTACATGATGTGAGCTTTGTTGATCAAATGAACAAAATGTTTGACACATTTCAACTTGATGATGAAGAGGATTGTCAACTTGGTTGGGAATTATTGAAAATGAGAATCAAGGATTTCTCCCAAAATTTTAGTAAGCTTAAAAGTTTTGAAATTAAAAATGATGTTGCAAAATTGTATGGAGAATTAAATGAGTTGGATAAAGCCCTTGGGATCTCCCCTGACTGTATTCTAAGCAAGGTAAACGGCAGAAGGTCAAGCTGCAGTTAGAACTGTTAGAGCAGCGTAAATCTCGTGCAGCGCAGGTGCGTGCAAGAGTTCAATGGATCGAGCAGGGTGAAAGGAACACACCTTGTTTTTTCTTGGGTTAGAAAAGGCGAGAGCAAATGCAAAAATAATGGAAAGTGTAACAGATGATAATGGACGAATTGTTACAACGCAAGAGGATAGTCTTCTCGTCCAAAAAACGTATTTTGCTGATTTGTATAAACGAAAAATTGATGAGGGAAACATGAGCTTGAAAATTGACACTTTTTTGAATGGAACAAATGTTTTAAAAATAAATGATTAGCAGACAGACAGCTGTGAAGGGGAAGTGGTAGAAGGAGAAGTTTTGTCAGCTCTAAAGCGTATGAATAATGGTTCTGCGCCTGGAATTGATGGATTAACAGTTGAGTTTTATAAGTTTTTTTTGGAGGAGCCTAAAAAGGTATATACTTGCTTCTTTTAACTCTGCTTTTAAGAATGGAACTCTATCTAATTCACAGTGTAAAGCGGCAATTACACTGATTCATTAAGGGAAGGATTTATCAAGAAATGATTTAAAGAATTGGAGACCTATTTCTCTGACCAATACAGATTATAAGTTATTAGCGAAATGTTTAGCTCTTCGGCTCTCTGATGTTGTTGGGAGTGTTGTGAATGAGGATCAAGTTGGGTATATAAAAGGTAGACGTGTCTAAACCTTATTGCGATTAGTTGATGATGTTTTAGAACATGCAGATTTAAATAATAAGCCTGGATTGATGGTGTCAATTGACTTTTTTCATGCATTTGATTGCATTTCCAAAGAGTTTATGTTGAAGATGTTTGAAAAATTTGGTTTTGGAACTGATTTTGTGAAATGGGTTGATGTTTTGATGAAAAATGCAAAAAGTTGTGTAAATTATTGTGGTTGGTTATCTGAATTTTTTAATATTGATTCCGGAATAAGGCAAGGGTGTCCTTTTTCCGCACTAGCCTTCGTATTAGCAGTTGAATTGTTAGCAATTAAAATTCGAGAGGCCAAAAATATAAAGGGTATGTCATTATGGAACAACGGAGATATGGATAAAGTTTTGAAAGTATTGTTGTACGCTGATGATGTTACATTGTTTTTGCAAGATGAACATGACGTGTTCCAAGGCCTGGCTTTGATTGATACATTTTCGGAAATATCAGGTTTGAACATAAATCACCAAAAATCCAAGCTAATGTGGTTTGGGTCACGGAAGAACTGTAGGAATGAGTGTTGCGGTTTTGCATATACAGACAAAATGAAAATTCTGGGTGTATATTTCTGTAATTTAATTACTAATTATATGCGTGCGTCAAAAGTGAGAGAGAATTGGGAAGAGAGAGTGAATGTTGCATAAAGGCTCATCTGCATGTGGGAGAAAAGGAATTTGAGCATTATTGGTAAAGTCTGTGTATTCAAAACGTTTATTCTGCCACATTTTGTCTATATAATGCAGGCACAGATTGTACCAGACGACGTTCTAATTGAAATTAATAGGTTAATGTTTCGCTTCGTGTGGCGCAAAAAAGACTGCAACAGGAAGGCATTTAAAAAGGTGAAAAGAACTATTTTATGTAACGAAGTTAAGCAAGGTGGATTGAATATGATTGATTTGCGACAGATGCAGTGTTCCTTTTTGTTAAGCTGGGTTGTGAACCTAACTCGGTCTAATGAAGACCAGAAATGGTCATGGCTCCCAAAAGCACTGTTTCTCCGTTTTGGGAGTCGCTTTGAATGTTTTTTTGCAAACATTAATAGCAAACCATTTAAAGGATTGGACAGTATTAAATCGGAATTTTGGTCCGCTGTGTTGAAAGCATGGCTTGATAATAATCAAGTCGATAATGGTCATTCTGTATCGGGTTTGTTGTGGAACAACAAAGATATAATTTGTCAAGGTAACCCACTCTTTTTTGCGGATTGGATTAAAAGTGGTATAATGTAGCTTATGTGAGCGATGTGTGTGAGAATGGACGTTTTGCTACCTATGAAGAAGTGTGTGAAAAAAAACTGGCTACACTGCAAATAGGTTGCTTGAGTACAATGTTGTTCGTACAGCTGTACATCTCCTTTTAAGAAATGTAGCTATAGACGATGTAAATTGTTCAGTCTGTGACACTCCGACCTTTTGAGAAAAAAAAAGTGAGATCAGTAAAAGAAATTCGAAAGGTTCTCGTAGGAAAAAATACAGCCCACCCTGTTCAGAAGGATTTTGGAGAAGAAAGTTAGGATTTGAAATTGACGAACAGAATTGGAACTTAGCAGCCACTGTCACTAGTGAAGTTCGATTACGTGTACTGCATTGGAAAATATTGCAAAACATTTATCCAACTAATATTTTATTGTGTAAAATGAAAGTGAAGGCTGATAAAAACTGAACATATTGTGAGGATGAACTTGATGTATTGGAGCATTTTTTCTTTGAATGCCCAACCGTGCTCAGGTTCTGGAAATATATTGAACATATTAGTAAACATTGGCGAAAGAACTAGGTTGAATGTTACAGATGTGCTTTTTGGTATTAAAAGTAACAGCAAAAATATGAAGAAGATTAATCATATTATTTTAATCGCAAAGATGTGCGTAAGCATTTTAAAAAAAAACGATTCACCATTAACACTGGAAATTATTTTTGGAAATCATGTTGTTTTGAGATTTCGTTAGTCTGACGTTTTATTAATTAGAAAAATGTATCGTCTCTGACTTAAGGTAATGCATGTAAATGAGAAATTATGTGTACAAACAGAAAACACACAGTTACCATGTTTGTTATTATGTGTTTATTGATTAATTAAAATTTTGGGGAAAAAAAAGAAAAAAGGTTTGCATTTATTTGGACTTGACAATGCTGTTCTGTAAGGAGGGGAGAGACAATGGTTAGCTGTTCCTTCATGAGCACTCTGATCAGTGTTTATCTTCATTATTGTTTATTCCCAGAACTCGGCCCTTGAGGGTGTTAACAAAGGAATGTGTTTCCTCACCCCCTGTTCTCCATGTAGTGCAAGTCCAAATTTTCACAATCCACACAGCGACTCTCAAGCAAATGTTGTTCTACGGTGGAATACCCACACAATTTCACTAGAGTGTCATATTTCTTTTTTGATCTTTCTCGACATACACAATACAGAGAATGTAGTCTCTCCAAGTGTGCTTCTTTCATATGAAGAGTTTCCATCACGAAGTGTGCTGAACTTAAACAAACAAACAAAATCAACACCCACATTTCAAGTCCTATTTTCCTTTTAGAGACATGAGATGATGATACGCTTTTTTATAAAAAAAATAAAAAAAATAAAAAAAATAAGGAGGGAAAGAAAAGGGCAAGACCAAGCAAGCCCGACCGTAATAGGACCCCGGCCCCGCTCTCCATGAATAAGGGAGGGGGTGGGGTAATAAGAAGTATACGTTAAGATCCTTGTAAGAGGAATATTGATAAAATTTTTCTTTTAATATATGCGTTGACTTCCTAGGGGAAGGACCATTAAAAACATGAATTTTAATTCAATTTTAGTTTCGTTAAAAAAATAAAAATAAAACAAAAGATAAAACTCAGGACCACCTGTTAAAAGGTTTAAAAGTGACAACATTGTGAGAAAAGTATAAAGAACATGCGCAAACACGTAATACTGATCTTCTATAGGATAATAACATTTGGACACATCTTTTCATTTACGCACGCATGAGTTGCCATACGGCATTTGTTCATTATATACTGTTCAAAAAAAGAAACGCATAGCTTGTAATATTTGGTTAATTTAGTTATATGGCTACAAGGATATCCACCAAACTGCAGAAAATGTTTATCTGGTCGTCGACCTTTCGTCCATTGCCACAAGTGAGCTCTGCACGTGACGCATGCGTTATCAGTGGCTACAATGTCAAAATTGCTCATTTGGCATGACCACTCGTCATGCTTCAGTGTAATCTCGTGAAACTCGGGGAATATTGAGCTCTCACCATGTCTTCCAAAACCCATAAAAGCGGATTGTTCGCCACAAAGAAATCAGACGACAATTCAGCGACGAAAGATGGCCCGATTGAGCAGAGAAGACCGCCAAATTGCATTGGGTCGTTTACAAGCAGGCCAAAGTCAAAGTGCAATCGCCAGGCACTTCCACGTGTCCCAGAGCACCATCAGTAGACTGTGGGTCAGGTTTCAAGCCACTGGTTCCGTTGCTGACTTGCCACGAGCGGGAAGACCAAGGGCGACAACTGCTGCTCACGACCGCTTCATACGGCTCCGCCACCCCCGGAATCGTTTCCTGTCGGCCTCATCTTCTGTCCAGGCTCTCCCCGGGCCACACCGATTATCGGATCAGACCGTGCGGAACCGCCTGCATGAAGCTGGTTTGAGAGCTCGCAGACCTCACAGAGGAGCTGTCCTCACCCGCCGCCATCGCCAGAACCGAGTGCAGTGGGGCAACCAGCACCTTCGCTGGACCGTCCGGAATCACTGGAGACACGTGTGGTTCAGCGACGAGTCCTACTTCCTGCTCCAGCGACATGATGGTCGGAGGAGGGTCTACCGGAGAGTAAACGAACGTTACACGCCCAACTGTGTGGATGAGGCACCCGTTCATGGTGGTGGAGGCGTCATGGTGTGGGGGGCGATCAATACCGCTGGAAGGAGCACCCTGGTGCACGTCCAAGGGCGCATAACTGCCCAGCGATACGTGGAGGAAATTCTGCGCCCACACGCCCTTCCTCTTCTGGCTGACCTGGATGCCATATTACAGCAGGACAACGCTCGCCCGCACACAGCACGACTCACCACCCAGTTCCTCACCGACCACCATGTCCAGGTGCTTCCCTGGCCATCCATGTCGCCAGACATGAACCCGATAGAACACCTCTGGGATGAATTGGACAGACGTGTGCGCAGGCGAGAAGAAGCGCCGGCAAATCACCGCGATCTATTGCAGGCACTTCAGGAGGAGTGGGACACCATCCCACAGCAAGATATCCGGCATCTGATCCAGTCCATGCCCAGAAGGTGCCGGGCAGTTGTTGCTGCTCAAGGCAGTCACACCCCCTACTGACTTGACAGCCTCGGCACCCAATCGTATTGATTGACTGATTGATTTGAAGATGCAAATGAACTGTGTGTGCATTCAACTGTGTCCATACCAAATTTCAAACAAATAATCTAAATATTGGATTTTCTGTTAATTTTTTCGAAAAATAAAACAAATTTGGCAAGTAGCAACTATGCGTTTCTTTTTTTGAACAGTATAAATAGGATAAAATGATAAGATTAAGAAATCTATCTACATTGTCCGTCGACCTCCCCGCCACTACAATAGTCGCAGGGGAGGCGACGGTATATTTGCAGTATTAACTGAGAGAGAAAACAGCTATCCTCTCGTTTATATAATCATGTTTATTGTGTAATCCGGAAGCAGGAGTTTAAAACCTATATACATTAAGGGAAAAGTCTGGGTTGTGGCACTCGATCACGAGGTGGGGCACTGCCCTTCGCTCCCTGTTACCCGAGTGACAACAACAATAGGAAGAGGAACGAAAACATCAGGAAAAAAAACAAAAACAAAAACACACACACCGTCACACGCCCGCGAGGTGGGGCAATGCCCTTCGCTCCCTGCGAGCTGTGTGTCCCCAATAGCGTTTTAGTTTTAAAAACAACAGGATATGTCAGAGTTGTAGATTGTTTTTGTGAAGAACGAGACATGGTCGAGGCCGTGTTTATCGTCCGGGTTAAAGAGTTGAATTGGCATAAGGTTATATTTGTCCATATAATCATACAGGGTTGCAAAGCGGGTTTAGTTTGAAGTACGTTAATCTGTCTCTTCTCTCCATTAAAGGGTTAATTTTAGTTGGTGGATTTCTTTAGCAGTAAGGTCTTTTGATCCCGCCAGAGATCCCAGAACCAGGATGGTATTGCTGGGTGAGATGGGGCCTAGGCTGGTGTTAGTGAAGGTATTAAAATATTAAATATGCCGACTAGTGTGTCTATCAGTGACCCGGGACTTTGTTTTTGTCTAGCCTCGACCATGCCGACCAGAGCGTGTTCCACGAAATCCAAGAGCGGTGTTTGTTCTGTGGGGGGGGGGACTTTTTTAGTCTGGATTTTTATTAAAACTATATCGGCTAACTCTTTCTCTGCCTCTCGTTGGGCTGCCTTTGTTGATTCGATCATGCCTTCTTGTACTTTGGTCATTACTTTAGAAAATATTTGGTTTAAACTGTTTTATTTAACGTTTGTGCATTATTTACAAAAAACGCATATTGAGTAAACAACAACAAGCATAATGCTTATAGTGGTGTTCACTATTTCTAGAAAATTACATATAATATAAATATTTCGTTGATCATTTCGTCTGGGTTAATGGTTTTTGGTTCGGTTTGTCCCTCGTTCAAGTCTAGCTCTTCTGGGGGAGGGTTATGCTTTTGTTTATGCACCTGGTTTTTGCGGAGGGCAGGGACGGGGTGTTTCTTAATGGTGGAGGTGGGGGTATGATTGCTGCATCACGCACAGCGCCTTTGCCACGCCCCAGCCACTTCAGCATAGCCGGGCTGTGGAGTGGAGGTAAGCCTCGACGGCTGCGCGCGCCAGAATGGAATGTCTGGCAGCAGGGGGTATCAGGTAGCGGCTGGCCAGCAGCTAAAGGGGAGGATTTTGCCTGTGCTGCACAGCAGTGATATTATGTAACACTCTATTCCTTGGATAGCCGAGAGGTACATCAGACCATATAGAGCGACGAAATACTTCGTCTGCTTTACACGCCAAAGGGTACCCTCGGGTCAGCTCGTAAAAGTTGTAATCTACACACTCATCTCTGGTCGGCTGAGGTGACCAAATGATCACTTGAAAACTAACCAGGGTAGACCAAAGAAGTGCGACAGACGAGTCTTATCTAATTACTGTTCCACCAATTTTCACATCGCACTGTCAAAAGCCGCTGTGATCACTGGTTATGCAGCTTCCGTCATAAAAGCAAACGACACACAAACTAAATGCGAGAAATTGGTCCACACATGAATACATACAAAAAGGCACCTATCTTTTGTTTTATTTGTTTTTGTTTACCTTGCTTATCATATCAAATAAATTATAGTGACCCTTTAAGCACGACCTGCGATGACGTAAAACACCGAAATCAATTCACGTTTAAAGTCTCACAGGAAGATAAAAACAACAATGACTCCTAGCTTCTAAATCCGCACAAGGGATTAATCCTTGCTTGGTCTTGCCGCCTCTCGGAGCGCGTGATTTTGGTTTTGGTTGCGGTTTTTATAACTTCTCCATTGATATATCATAGTCTACAGGCTTGTCCTTAAAATGTGTTACAATGTGCCTATTGGACAGGACAATTATTTAGCATCGGCATCAAAATAACCTTTTAATGTTTATTTTTATATACTAGGATATTTGTAAAAGTTGAGGAACTGTCACACACTTTTTTTTTAATCAAAGCGATTGAAATCTTGGTAAATAACAACTTCAACGAAGCCCAAAGTAATGGATTGCATTTTTAGCTTGGAATACATGAGTTTGTGCATTAATGATATCAAAATTCATCAAACAAAACCAAAATAATTAACAGCTTTTAAAATTTATATAAAAAAGGCTTTCATCTCATTCTTTATCATTTCCTGATTCCAAAAATAATATATGGATATTTTATGTTTGGTTGGAATCGATGCGTAAAAACGGCTTGTCATGCAGTTCAAGGGATCAAGCTACGTTTTGTGAGGTGAATTACCAATGTCAGTCTCGGTAGCGGGGTATCCGCAAAGCATTGTCTTCCTGAAACGCTAATATTATTATTTGTCGAGTTGACAGATTGAATACATGTATAGTTTTGCTTCACGCGACTTGTTTCGTTATAAAATTACATTGTTTATGAACAGTCTGCAGGCGCGCCGTCGTTCAAAGACGCATGTCACTTTCTGGCAGCTATCACAATGAATAAACACTGCGTGAAACGGAAACAAAATTGCATGGCATGTGAGAACACTTACTCAATCAAAGTTCCTTGTTTAAGCTACTTAAGGATTACACCTGTGCAGTTGTCCTTTTTTGTCAGAACCGGTCATGCGTGCGCCTTATCCTGTACAAGCGCTGGTTCAAGTAGGTGTCGCAAAAAGGTGGCATTGGGCACAAGGGAGGGGAGTTGTATTGCTAAATTATCAAGCAAGAAAACGGCACAAATAAAAGGATGTCAAAATTCATGTATTATATAGCTATACAACTTCGAATCTTCATGTATGAACCTGTAAACGAAAAAATATAAAATTAGAAAATATACATACAACTGGACAGACAGACAGACAGACAGACAGACAGACAGACAGACAGACAGACAGACAGACAGACAGACGGACGGACGGACGGACGGACGGACGGACGGACGGACGGACGGACGGACGGACGGACGGACGGACGGACGGACGGACGGACGGACGGACGGACGGACGGACGGACGGACGGACAGACAGACAGACAGACAGACATCGTAATATAGAGAGACAGATAGAGAGAGACAGAGAAAAAAAGATATATATATATATATAAAGAGAGAGAGAGAGAGAGAGAGAGAGAGAGAGTAGGGAGAGAGAGTGAGAGAGAGCGAGAGTGAGAGAGAGAGACAGACAGAGAGAGAGAGAGAGAGTGAGAGAGAGAGTGAGAGAGAGACAGAGAGAGAGAAAGGATTTTTGTGTGTTTTTGTTTTACCCCAGCAGCTATTGTCACTTCTAACCTTTCTCGTTTGATTTATTTAATGTCGTGTACCGCACCTGTTGTATACTTCAGCGTTATAATATGTTAACTGTTGACTGGTGCCAAACAGCATTCATATTTTAGTCGAAATCCCAAAAAGCTTTTATGAATAAAGCAAATACACACACACTCTCATACACTTACATGCTGCCACGCCCGCGCATTATTATGTAACACTCTATTCATTGGATAGCCGAGAGGTACATCAGACCATATAGAGCGACGAAATACTTCGTCTGCTTTACACACCAAAAGATACCCTCGGGTCGGCTCGTAAAAGGTGTAATTTACACGCTTGTTTCTTGTCGGCTGAGGTGACCAAGTGATCACTTGAAAACAACAAGAGTAGACCAAAGAAGTGCGACAGACGAGTCTTATCTAATTACTGTTCCACCAATTCTTACATCGCACAGTCAAAAGCCGCTGTGATCACTGGTTATGCAGCTTCCGTCATAAAAGCAAACGACACCAAAAAAATGTGGATAATATGAAAAGAGAAATTGGTCCACACGCGCGCGCATTAATATGTAACACTCCATTCATTGGATAGCGGAGACCACAGAGCGACGAAATACTTCGTCTGCTTGAGACGCCAAAGGTTCCCCTCGGGTCGGCTCGCAAAAGTTGTAATCTACACACTCATCTCTGGTCGGCTGAGGTGACCAAATGATCACTTGAAAACTAACCAGGGTAGACCAAAGAAGTGCGACAGACGAGTCTTATCTAATTACTGTTCCACCAATTTTCACATCGCACTGTCAAAAGCCGCTGTGATCACTGGTTATGCAGCTTCCGTCATAAAAGCAAACGGCACACAAAAATGCGAGAAATTGGTCCACACATGAATACATACAAAAAGGCACATACGTGAAGAGGATATATACTTTTTGACAGAGGGTTTTGAGAATTTGAACTGACCCCCACCCCCACCTGTATCTTTTGTTTTATTTGTTTTT
Source organism: Littorina saxatilis (assembly GCF_037325665.1). Lineage (NCBI taxonomy): Eukaryota > Metazoa > Mollusca > Gastropoda > Littorinimorpha > Littorinidae > Littorina > Littorina saxatilis. The sequence continues at coordinate 26,462,228 of NC_090252.1, read as the reverse complement.
GTTTACCTTGCTTATCATATCAAATAAATTATAGTGACCCTTTAAGCACGACCTGCGATGACTTAAAACACCGAAATCAATTCACGTTTAAAGTCTCACAGGAAGATAAAAACAACAATGACTCCTAGCTTCTAAATCCGCACAAGGGATTAATCCTTGCTTGGTCTTGCCGCCTCTCGGAGCGCGTGATTTTGGTTTTGGTTGCGGTTTTTATAACTTCTCCATTGATATATCATAGTCTACAGGCTTGTCCTTAAAATGTGTTACAGTGTGCCTATTGGACAGGACAATTCTTTAGCATCGGCATCAAAATAACCTTTTAATGTTTATTTTTATATACTAGGATATTTGTAAAAGTTGAGGAACTGTCACACACTTTTTTTTTTAATCAAAGTGATTGAAATCTTGGTAAATAACAACTTCAACGAAGCCCAAGGTAATGGATTGCATTTTTAGCTTGGAGTACATGAGTTTGTGCATTAATGATATCAAAATTCATCAAACAAAACCAAAATAATTAACAGCTTTCGAAATTTATATTAAAAAAGGCTTTCATCTCATTCTTTATCATTTTCTGATTCCAAAAATAATATATGGATATTTCATGTTTGGAATCGATGCGTAAAAACGGCTTGTCATGCAGTTCAAGCGATCAAGCTACGTTTTGTAAGGTGAATTACTAATGTCAGTCTCGGTAGCGGGGTATCCGCAAAGCATTGTCTTCCTGAAACGCTAATCATTCAGTATTATTTGTCGAGTTGACAGATTGAATACATGTATAGTTTTGCTTCACGCGACTTGTTTCGTTATAAAATTACATTGTTTATGAACAGTCTGCAGGCGCGCCGTCGTTCAAGGACGCATGTCACTTTCTGGCAGCTATCACAATGAATAAACACTGCGTGAAACGGAAACAAAATTGCATGGCATGTGAGAACACTTACTCAATCAAAGTTCCTTGTTTAAGCTCCTTAAGGATTACACCTGTGCAGTTGTCCTTTTTTGTCAGAACCGGTCATGCGTGCGCTTTATCGATATGCTGTCCAAGCGCTGGTTCAAGTAGGTGTCGCAAAAAGGTGGCATTGGCCACAATGGAGGGGAGTAAGTGTTGTAGTGCTAAATTATCAAGCAAGAAAACGGCACAAATAAAAAAAAAGGATGTCAAAATTCATGTATTATAAAAACAACTTCGAATGTTGCATTAATGAACCTGTAACCAAACATATATATAATTAGAAAATATACCTACAATTGAGAGGAAAAGAAAGAGACAGACAGACCGACAGACCGACAAACAGACCGACAGACAGACCGACAAACAGACCGACAAACACACCGACAAACAGACCGACAAACAGACCGACAGACCGACCGACAGACAGACAGACAGACAGACAGACAGACAGACAGACAGACAGGGTAGTGTAGATTGAGACAGACAACTTCCCCAATATTTGGTAGGATATTTTTAAGTTCAAGCTAATACAATGAGTAAGGTTTATTGTGGTTTAACGTTCCTTGAGATACGTATGACCTGTATGAGACGACTATATCATGATAATATAATGTTTGTACTGTCTATTTGAGCGTAGCGTCCTCGAAATGCTATCTAGTAGTAAAATTGATATGAAAAGTCCTACGTTTTGTGCGATTTAGGACGTGAGTGTTTGTCGAAGATGCTATCTTGTTGTTTATGGGGCTTAACTTCCTCCCAGGTAACTAGGGAACTATATTGGGACAGATGCTATTTAGGGTTAACGTCCTCTTAAGTAGCGTCTTCAGAGGTATCTAGAACCTATATGTGACATAATAGGTTATCCCACGGTAAAAGAGGGAGGGGCGGGTGGGGGGGGGGGGGGGGGAGGGGAGGGAGGGACTGGAAGATGACGAGGTTGGGGCCGTAAAAGGTTAAGAGGTTGGAAATCACTTTTTATGCTCTCATTAGCCCTTTACCGTCACACTGGCAAAAGAAACAATAAACAAGAAATACAGCCACTTTTTAAAAGTATACACAGACGGGTCGAAGCTGCCAGACGGCA
>NC_090252.1:26432689-26455189 GCF_037325665.1 Littorina saxatilis | reverse complement strand
CCTACGTACACAGTCATATACAAGAACCAGCTTTTATTCTCGACCGGACTTAGTCCTTAGATCAAGACTGGTTTTAATCAGAACAAATTCAATGTTCATTTCAATGCTTGTTATTCTCTCAGGTGCCAGGAGAAAAGGTTCCGTACAACTCTCGCTTACTCTATTACACATGTCGTATGCATTGAGCGATTACTTCCCTTTGGTTATTTGATAAGAAATAGAAAATAAGGAGCTCAATATTAGCTGATTCTTCAAAGCTTCCTTCACATACAAAGTAACACACACATGAATACAAACACAAAGCCTGTATTACAACATAAGATAAAAATCAGGGACACATAATTCAGAAAACTTCCATAACACAAACATTTAAACCAGGAATGATGACACAAAGTGCTTTCCAAGAGTGTTATTTGTGACTGATCATGCCAAAACATCTTGACAGTACAGGCAAATACTGTGAAACTTATCTTACGTCCGGACGGACGGACGACTCGGGTGAGTACATAGACTCACTTTTGCTTCGCATGTGAGTCAAAAATCAGGGACACAGAATTCAAAAAACTTCCATAACACAAACACCAGGAATGATGACACAAAGTGCTTTCCAAGAGTGTTATTTGTGACTGATCATGCCAAAACATTTTGACAGTACAGGCAAATACTGTGAAACTTATCTTACGGGCAGCTAATTGTACAGTGGAACCTTGTATTGAAGAAACTAGCTTTCCAAGTTTTCAGTTCACAATGTATTTATGTCTAAAAACAATTCCATTTAAAGATGGTTGCTCTCATAGGACGTGATCTGCTTTCAGTATATTTTTATTTTTGTGTTAATAGTCAAGATCTTTTGAAAGGTAGGTTCCATTGTACCCACAAACGAAACAAGTGTAAAACACAAACACTCACCAGTAATATTATTTGAGGTTGATTTGTGAAACTCTACAGCAAAGGAACACATGGAACGTAAGTGGCTGCCAGGGCTCTCAGTCTGACTTTCCTTGTTTCAGTGTCTCTCATTTGTGTTGACAGCATCGATTAGCAGCACCTTGATAAGCTACACAAAAGAAAAGAACATTGTCAATAAATAATATCCTTTTACATCAGTTGGTCTTTTTTACAGGTAAGTTCACGGATAAATCTAAAGTGCATTTCAGAGCCGTGTTCATCCCAGACACAGAGGACAATCAGCCAGTTAAACCTGCATGAATTCAAAATATATGTGGGTCAATATGTTATGGCCAGAAAACAATGTTGGTCTCAGAAAACCTCCGAAAACCCCTGAAAACCCCATCTAGACTAACTAAATCTATCTTCAAAGTGAAGTATTGGACATGCCTGTAAAAAGTAAGCCTGACTCGTGCTACATGCACCCTTATATTTGTGTTGAGAGCCGGATTATCGACGAAATCGATGCAACAATTTCAATGCAAGGGAGCTAGGTAACTACTGTTACTCAAAAGCACAAGTACTGATGACGTCATGTGATTAGTGCTTTCGCTCCTTCGTAAATCCTCGCACAAACACGAAAATAAAGCCATGAACTGTGAAAGTTGCAAATATAAGTCATGATTGCAAACATTATGTAACAAAACACGATCTAAGGACAAATGTTCTTATTTCTGATGAGGTTTTCGGGGGTTTTCGGAGAGAAGTAGTACCGCAATTTTGTATCTACAAAAATTCCATGGGGTCAAAACTATGGACATTGAACATACAGGCCTGGAGTCTGCATACCTGACCTATTATGACGGAGGCTGAAAATACTGTCAGACTCAGAGCACAGTTTAGGTTCATAAAACAACAAAAAAAGGCATCCAATATTTGAAATGCCGAAGCTTTTTGTCGAATAACATTCAAGGGCGGATCTGGGGGGGATGCAATGGGTGCAATTGCACCCCCCCCCCCCCCCAGCGGGACAAAAAAAAAAAAAAAAAAAAAAGAAGAAAAAAAAAAGAAGAAAAATGTATCACCTGAAAATAGCACTTTACACGCTCAGATTGCACCAGATTGCACAATTTTGCAATCACACACACACACACACACACACACACACACACATACACACACACACACACACACACACACACACACACAGTGACACATACACAGAAACACACACAAAAACATTCATCATCAAAGGAAGCCTTAATCATACCTTTGCAGAACAGAAACAGCCAAGATCAATTCCCAATAGGAAACATGGTCCGAATGGTCAGCCGCTGTGTACTGGAAACATAAGTGGCCACACTGTTACTTATTTTAATGTAACTCAGAATTACTCAGATAATTCCACAACTTACTAACATCACATAAAACACGCACACACACACACAAGCCACATTATGAGTCTGTATGGTTAAAGCATGGAATAGATTATAGAGGCAACAAAAAACCTAAGTACACATATACCTATAATATATATAATATGCTGTTCTTCAGAAGTGTTCAAATTAGAACATAAAGCCCCCAAAACCATCAGATACACACATTTTTACACAAAAAAGTAACAGAAAGCCAGAGTGATCTTTGAAATTTAAACTGCACACACAGCACAAAACACATACACTGTGTACATGAATAATAAAGAGGCAACTGACCTTTTCCAATTCAAGACAGCTGTGAGTGTGATGTTTCCATTGTGGGTGTCTCATCTCTTCTTCTTCTTGGCGTTCGCAGAGGTTACACAATCAGTCCAGCACTGGTGATAAATGTTGTCGTTTTCTCCAACTCCTGTCGACTGCCGTATAGTTTGGTCTGCAAGGGAGTTGGTGACGGCCACACTTCTTTTCGTTCCTCATCTAGTAAGGGACATCGCTGTAAGATGTGTTCCGCTGTTTGGTCCTCTTGACCGCAGGCACAGGTTGGTGATGGCGCCAGCTTGAACTTTCGGTTCATGTGAGCATTGAGCCTGTTGTGGCCAGTACGCAGCCTGATGAGGTTGACTTGCTGCTCTCTGGACATTGTGTGGTAGTCATCTCTGTTTGTCCTTGGCCTCATCAATGCCTTGATGATTGTCTTCTGCTCACTAAAGCTGACACTGTTTTCAGGTTGGTCTTCCACGGCTCCTTCTTTTGCCAGCTCATCTGCCCTTTCATTTCCTGGTATCCCACAGTGTGCTGGTATCCACTGGAGGACAACTCTTCTGGTTTGTCTGACCATCTGTAATGCTTTGGCCAGCTGTGGGAGTTTGTCGTTCTCTAGGGCCTGAAGGACTGAAAGGGCGTCCGAGAGGAAGACAACTTGGTAGCAAGGGTCTGCGGAGTCCTGAACCAAGGAGGCGGCCTGCATGAGAGCTTCTGCTTCTGCTTTATAGTTTGGTGTCTCATCTCAAGGCGTGACATGTTACAACAGGATCCAGCTGGTATGCATCTGTAATAATTCAAATATCCTGCATACATCAGTACGCACTGTGCAACACAAACACATTTTATTTAAAACTCTAAGCATCGCTGTTTAAATTATAATTTGAGTCTTATGAGACAGTAAAACACACACCACTAACTATATGCAGTGGAAAAAACCCACAAAAAATACCATTGAAGCTCGATCAGTAAATGAAATGATTTCTTTTTTGCCTGTGCGCTGAATTCCAAAGAATTTGAACTTGAGTGTAAAGTTAAAAATAACATACTACTAGACCTATACTATTTTTCATTCTTGCTCTACTTCACATCAGTGAGCAAACTACTTTGATCGACCAGTTTGGGTCACAAATAAGCAAACACACATATGGCATTTCCAATACCCGGGAAAATAATATCTACTCGATTCTTAACTCGACTAGAACAGCAAAATACAATGCGCCCCATTCAATGCACATATTAACACTCAACTTAGAAGTTCAACTTTAACTTGTTCAAGGATAAAAAAAAACAAAAAAAAACAAGAAATGTAGGTTGTTGGAAAGCTTGTTATTGACAAAACAATACATTCCACTCTCCAGTCACAGATATTTCGACCCAGCTGTCTTTTCAGTGCACAGATAAACCAATATTAATTCAACAGTAAAAGACTGACCCTTTCATTGTTTCAATTCGCATCACCAAACACTGACAGACTGCATGAGACTGATCGAAGGTCAACTTCACGAAACAATTAGATCTAACTTGGCTGAAAACGGCGCCTCTGCACTTACCAAACCTTGATACGCGGTGCAGTGAACAGAATGCTTCGATACTATGCCTGCAAATACTTTCTTAAATAATGAAAACGTCAAAAATAGTGAAGAAACTTACCTGTCAAGCATTCCTGTCGTCAGCTGATTTTTGTTGACCGTTTCAATATCGGGCTTGCAAAGGAACGAAAACAGAGTTGTTTCCCCTCGTAATAGCAGACGACATTGTCACTGCAATGCTGCTTTTACACTGATTCTGTTACTGAAACGCAGTTTTGACCTTTGTAAGTGTTCTCTCACACTGTATGCTACCTTTTAAATGCAGATCTACAGATTGTGAATTCTAGAGAGTCATCTACAAGCAAAACCAGTCGTGAGATAAGATTTCGAAAAACCGGAAGTGAAGATGTCGGAGCAAAATGTTTCGAAAAGAAATTAGCGCTGATAAAATATAAACATGAGTTTGAGTTTTCTGTGGGATCATCATCGATTTTCTTTCATTTTTCTAACTGAGAATTTGGCTTTTCTTTAATTTAAAAAGATTCAGAGGGACTGTGAGCTAAAAGATTGCACAGGCTAGGGCATCGTCGCCAACAGTAATGACGTCAAATCTTGGACCTAATATGGAGGTCCAAGGTCAAATGCAATAGAACGCGTCACACAATGACGAGAAATATAGCGTCATAAAAAGCATGCGTATCGCATGCGAGACGAGTTACAAAATCGTATGCGTATCGCATGCGTTTTCACGCATGAAAGCATGTCGCATTCACGTATGCGATACGCACTCGACTCGAGTGCATAAATCCGTGTTCGATTTTGTGCATGCGTGACGCGCTCGATTCGAGTGCAGAAATTCGTGCCGAGTGTTTTACGCATGCGATCCGAGGGTGCAATGTTTGCTGGGTAGTATAGATAGATTCCTACTTACATGGTTTTTGTGGAATGAGTTACCTCCGTTTCTTGAGAAAATTCCAGATAATTGACCAATTGATCATGCTACGCCCTTAGATGCGGTGTGTTGGTGTGATAAGAGTTACCTCCTGTCCATGGATAACAAAAGCAACAGTTACCTCCTTTAGCTTTTAGACATTTCTCGAACTGACCAGTTCATTTTCATTCTTTATTTCTTCCCATTATAGGAGCCATACAGAGTCTCCAATATGCCTGGCATAGTATACTAACAACAGATAAAAACCAGGCACTGAACTGGCCTTGCACTATATAGGCTGTATTCAATAAATGGGAGGTCCATAATCTGAGAAAGGAAACAATGAATTAAAAAACTGAAACCCAGGTGCACATCTGTGGGTCCTAGGCAGTGTGCATGCATGCTATCTTTTTCCCACCTCTTGCCATCTCCGATGTATGGCGACGACAGACCGCGAGACAGACAGACACACAGACATACGGACAGACACACTTACATCTTGTTTATATACATATTAGATATAGACAGATAGATTACCCGCTAAAACGGCTTCAAAAACTGCCTTTTATGCCTTCTGAGAGGATTGACACCTACACCGCGTCCTTGGTAGACAAGATATGTGAACAAAACTGACTGATTTGGATGCAAATTTGATTGTTCTGTCTAAGGACATGCTACACATGTTTTGTTTAAGCAGTTCTGATTTTGTTGTTGTCAATTTTAACACGGGAACATTGATTTTGCGAATTTAATTTTGGGGTGTGTGTGTATTGTAGGTTCCACTGTATGGACACTACGTCATGTAAATTCAATCTGAACAAGTTAGGGGAATATACGGCCTTTCCATATATTTGGTTTTCAAAATCAACGACCTCATCAGAAAGATCTGCCCTCAAACGCATGTGTACAGTTATTATATGACGAGTAGTGCAGTTCATGTATGTACATGTGGTACACACGTTGCAGTTAACAACAGCTTGTTCACTTATATGATTGTTTAAAACGTTGGTAGATCATATTAAAGAGGGATTAAATTCGCCAACGACGAACTTTACCTCAATGACAAAAATGCATTTTTACGATTTTTTTTTTTAAGCTTGTTTGCCTGCGATCAAGAATCACTTCATCCTCACACACTTTATGAGGAAGTGAAGATAAGACAGCAACTACACACTATTCACTAATCAAACAGCCATGAAGTGTCCTCCACAAATCTGCTTTTGATTTTGACGTGCTTTACCTGGTTCATATTTTACAGCAGTTTGAAAACGACGTAGGCACTAAATACAGAGCTGCTCTGCAAATGTGTAAAATCTGTGTATAATCTGAAAATGGATACGACAATGGATATCAAATCTGTGTAAAACAGGGCTCGTTGTCCACACCTATATTGCAGCAATATGAGGACAACTTGGATTTCCATTTTTAGGGAGGTGCACCTATTTGCGGACATCCATCACTATATTGCAGCAATTTGCGGACCAAAGGCCGCCTATTTGAGGACGTCCTCAGATAGTCGCATTTTTCGGCCGATGTCCGCAAATTGCTGCGATATAGCGATGGACGACCCCATTTGGTCCCATTTGGTCCGCATATGGTTGGAAATCCACAAACACACACACACACGTGCACACACACATAAAACACGCACACACACACACACACACATAGGTGGTTTTGCAGTCATTTGGGGTCGGCTGTGTATCAAAATGCCATCTTGCTCAAAACACAGGCATTTGGGGTCTCTTCTGTTTTATGTGTTAGAAAGTTTCTTAAAACTTCAATGAGCGTTAAATGCCATTTTAAAGTGTGAAAACTCATTCCAGGAGGTTATTACATAAAATGCAACCTCCAGCGTGATTTTTTAGAAAAACAGGTATTTGGGGACGATGTTTGCTGTACAGCAGTGAAATGGGGACGTATGTGGCCACAAAGTGCAGAGCTACAATTACGTTATTGGTGCTATGAATGTTTTAGGTGTTAGAAAGTTTGTTAAAACTTCAATGAGCGTTAAATGCCATTCTAAAGTGTCAAAACTCATTTCAGGAGGTTATTACATAAAATGCAACCTCCAGCGTGATTTTTTAGAAACAAACAGGTATTTGGGGACGATGTTTGCTGTACAGCAGTGAAATGGGGACGTCCAAAAGTGCAGAGCTCCCGCAGAGCTATATGAATGGTTTCATCACATACATGGCGCTAGGCGACATATGTTGTGAAAAATTTTACAAATCACGTTTTTGCGCCCGATATTTTCTTGTCATCTCCAAAGTCAAGGGACAAACACGAAATTCCTTGACTTTTGGGGTAGCGCGACTCTGTTAATTTTAAGAATTAAAAAAAAAAAAAATTCATTACTAGGATGTCTCATCGTTGGGAAATTCCGGTCGCTTCCTCCGAGTGGAAAGCTAGCAGTGACAGAGTCGCACTACCCCAAGTCAAGGGATCTATTAGTCCTGTTTCGCCGTTATCCCAATTCGCCCCCATCCCATTTTGGCGACATTTCTCAGGCCAAGTGTCATTTTACCACCATATCATGTACCATTAGCTCCACATCCCATTTTGGCGCAATCCCGTTTCGCCGTTAGCCCATTTCGCCCCCATCCCATTTTTGCGACATTTTACAGGCCAAGTGTCATTTTACCACCATGTCATGTACCATTAGCTCCACTTCCCATTTAATTTCACAACCAATTTTCTTCACATGCAAGAAACTGACATGCTTTTCGTCCTTAAATAATTTCCCTTCTTAATTTTACCAGGAAACAACATTTCAGTCTCGAGTAAATATCGAGGGGGAAATATGTACACAGGCGAAAGATGAAATCGTGACACCGGCCGAGGTTCGAACCCACGACCTCCCGACCACTAGGCTAACCGTGCCGGTTTACCCTTGAGTGACAGACGGACAGACAAAAGAATATACAGACAGACCGTAATTAACACAAACACACACACTCAGCAGAGCAAAGCGGTATAACACACAAACTCAGCAGAGCAAGGCAGTATTACACACACACACTCTGCAGAGCAACTAAGTCGGTGACACACAGACACAGGTATTTGGGGACGATGTTTGCTGTACAGCAGTGAAATGGGGACGTCCAAAATTGCAGAGCTACGGCAGAGCTATCGCTCTGCGCTCTGCTATGAATGGTTTCATCAGTTACATGGCGCTAGGCGACATAAGAGTATTTCCAATCCAGTCAGTAGCATTCACGACCCTGACAACGGATGGTTTGAGTCTGATTTATGAGAATGAGAATGAGGGAGAGAGAATTGTATTAAATTGAATTGAATTAAATTGAATTGAATTTATCTTTCTCTTAACACTGTTACAGAACAAGAAATGCTAAAATGTGTTTTTTTCATCCCGCCCTCGCCCATTGAGGTGAAATAGAAGTTAACCACATTATGTTTGAAAATGTTCCCAGTGCTTTATGTACAATAATGTTTCAATACAATCATAGTGTATTAACATTTTACCAGTATCAGCTGCAAAATAGAAGTAGTGCTTTACAAGTTTCGAAAGAGAAACAGCATGTAATGATACGTAAATGGTGTACAGCAGTGAATTGGGGACTGTTTCCCAAACAGCAGTCAGATGGGGTCTGGTTGTTGTACAGCAGTCATTTGGAGGCACAAGCTAAAACTGCTTCAGAGATGTGTGTTTTTCATTGGCTTTGATCTCCGCTGAGAGGGAGAGAGTCAGAAAGAGCGACAGAGACAGATAGACAGAGACAGAGAGACAGGCCGAGAAAACAAAGGAGAGGTTAAGGACACCCCCTTACCCTTGAGTGACAAACGGACAGACAAAAGAATATACAGACAGACAGACCGTAATTAACACAAACACACACACTCAGCAGAGCAAAGCGGTATAACACAAACTCAGCAGCAAGGCAGTATTACACACACACACACACACTCTGCAGAGCAACTAAGTCGGTGACACACAGACACAGGTATTTGGGGACGATGTTTGCTGTACAGCAGTGAAATGGGGACGTCCAAAAACCGCAGAGCTACGGCAGAGCTATCGCTCTGCGCTGTGCTATGAATGGTTTCATCAGTTACATGGCGCTAGGCGACATAAGAGTATCTCCAATCCAGTCAGTAGCATTCACGACCCTGACAACGGATGGTTTGAGTTTGTTTGTTTGTTTGCTTAACGCCCAGCCGACCACGAAGGGCCATATAACGTGCGCCACACACAAGACAGAAGTCGCAGCACAGGCTTCATGTCTCACCCAGTCACATTATTCTGACACCGGACCAACCAGTCCTAGCACTAACCCCATAATGCCAGACGCCAGGCGGAGCAGCCACTAGATTGCCAATTTTAAAGTCTTAGGTATGACCCGGCCGGGGTTCGAACCCACGACCTCCCGATCACGGGGCGGACGCCTTACCACTAGGCCACCGTGCCGGTATGGTTTGAGTCTTATTTATGAGAATGAGAATGAGGGAGAAAGGATTGTATTGAATTGAATTGAATTAAATTGAATTGAATTGATCTTTATCTTAACACTGTAACAGAATAGGAAATGCTAAACTACTCTTTTTTTCATCCCGCCCTCGCTCATTGAGGTGAAATAGAAGTTAACCACATTATGTTTGAAAATGTTTCCAGTGCATTATGTACAATAATGTTTTAATACAATCATAGAGTATTAACGTTTTACCAGTATCAGCTGCAAAATATAGTAGTAGTGCTTTACAAGTTTTGCAAGAGAAGCAGCATGTAATGATACGTAAATGTGATACAACAGCGATCAAAGTTCAAGTCTGAAGGTAGGCTCTGAGAAGTGTAACCAGTGCATGCAAATCCTTGGCGATATGATTTATCTCAATAAGGTACAGTGTTCGTCGCACATCCGCAGGCTCCTCAATAAATGCCAGTCGTTCTGATTCATCATAACTCATGTCTGCTTTGTCCCTGAATAACGTCCAGTACAATGTTTCAGCTTTGGTACAATCGTAGGTGAACATGAAGTCATCTGATTTTGCAAGCAGCTGTTTGGATGAAGCATTGTACACCATTCTAATCACTTTCTTTCGTGTTCTGGGGTTCGTAGTAATTTCTAAAGCAAGTACTTTTACTTCCCCTAGACTGTACTCCCTTTCCAAAGCATCCTTTTCAGCTTTAGTCAACTGCTTTTCCACTGGTTCCTCTGTATCACTCTCTGACGTAAAATATCTGTCCTTGTCACTGTCAGTGGCCACGCATGTGGAGTCAACGGATTGCTGCAAGGCAGGTTCCGTCAGCTTGGATGGAATGTGGCTCCGTGATTCACGTGCTTCAATGTTCACAACACAGCTTGCCTTGCTGTCAATGCGTTCGCCGGCTTGTAGTCTCATTTTCTGTTTGTGCCTAACGTCGTGAACTTTGTCGTACGTGTTTGTGTGAATTATGCCTGATGTTGTGCTGGCATGATTTTGCAGATGATCGATCAGCTGTATCAACAGAAGAAACGCATACCTCTTTGCTGTTAAATTGTTGGGATCATTGTCTGTCACGTCTGAGCTGCGAAGGGGTTTTGTTTACGTTGCGTTGACTAGCTCGGCAAATGGCGGCCTGTTGGTTCTCTGTGCTGAGCAGTTGAAGTGTGACTGTGGCTCCTTCTCCTTCTCCGGTGACTTTCCAGTACTTGACATAGTGGTCAGCTGGCAGGCCTGTCAAGGTAGCTTCCACAGCAGTTGGTAGTCCAACGACAGGCATTTTCTTCATTTGTTCAAGTAAATTGCTGGAGCGAAAAATGTGTGCTGCCGGAGGTACAGATAGAGAGAGAGAGAGAGAGAGAGAGAGAGAGAGAGAGGAAGAGAGAGAGAGAGTAGCAGTGGTTCGTAGGGAGTGAGTTAAAACTCTCTTCCCGTCCTCTGTCACATCCTCTGATTCTTTTGCTGTATCTTTTCCTCTTTTTTTGGTAAAAATTGTATCTTGTCTGTCTTACATTTATAACAAGGGGATAAGCGATTCTCTGACCTTGACATAACGTGAAATAATAATTCCTATCTAGATGTACATATTTATAACCACATTTAATATAAGCTTAGCTTATTGTGTGGTTACAAACCCTATTCTGAGGTCTCAATATTTTTCCACGGTCTTCCCAATGCATGCGATGTCACTTTCCATTGAGCGTTTTCGCCACCATTTGGCATGGAGTTATCAGCTGAGATAAAACGCCTGTAAGTAGAACGCGAAAATCACACCTGGACTCGATCCGACCGACTGGTTCTTGTATACGTAAGAGCACTTGATAGTCTCTGCCGCGGATCATAAAATCGTATAATCTGCTGATTTTCGCATCCCGAATCTACTCAGCTTCGTCCCAATAGGCCCACTTAAAACATCACACGCGGAATTTAAATTAGCTAAGATGGACAACTGGACACCACATGTGAGAACCACGCACCAAGACATTGTCAGCATTGAGAGAATGTTTTCACGGAATTGTTTCACGATTCTGTGACACTGTTATATTGCGGTGTTATGATATTTTCTTCGTTTCTGATTTGAATTCAAGTAAATGAAATCAAGTTAAAATTAAACACTGTTGTTTTATAGAAACCAATGCGGACCCTGAATGAAATAACGTTTCACTCAGATAAATTTTATCCAGCCTGTTTTATCCAGCCTGTCACGTTTTTCATTTATACATTTTGACAGAAAAAAAGAAAATAACAAAAGAAAAATTAACACATCTGTGTGGGATTAAAATCAAACGTCGATTTGTGTTACTAAAGTTACTGACCACCATGTGCATGCGAACATTTGCTGCCCCCCCCCCCCCCCCCTCCACATCGTAATCGTATCGGCTCTGTCTCATTTTGCCCACCACCCCTCCACCTCTCCCCAGGACCCCCCCCCCCCCCACCTTCCTTTTCAGTAAATAGCCCTTCAGTCGGAGCGGCATCAGACTTTTTTGAATAATTATGTGCGGTTTTTAGTATCTCCTTTACAAAGCTGATCTGATAATTAACTATCTTTTTTTTTGCAAGCAAACGACAAATTCGCCTCAAAAAATGTTATTGACAGTGCATATAGAAAAGGTAGCAAAAAAACTTGCGGGGACAAAGTGGGCGAGGGAGAGCCTGGGTGGTCAAACGGGGGCCGTGCCATGCCATATGTCAACTGCTGGTTAAACAAAAGGTTTAAAGGAACAGATATCGCACACAATATTTTGATCTTTTGATCAGTCAACCATCAATTTTGTACATCAACCCCAACAGTGTTGTTGTCCAAAAATAAAAGAATTGCATTCTGTCCTCAAACTGAACGGTAGTTCAAAGTTAAAGGGATATTGACCAAAGTGCTTTTGAGGAACAATAAAACACTCTCCCCAAAATAAACACGCAAAAAAACACCCCACACAAATAAATAAATAAAGAAAGAAGCAAAACAGATTTACAAGGAAATTAATTATGTTCATGGTTTGCTAGCGCTGTTTTTATTTTATTGTATAATAAGCATGCTGATACCGGGATGCAGTATACGTTAAATGTAAATGATATAATGCTGACTATCTAAATGTGAATCAAAAAACAAGAAAGGTAGGTTTTTTTTGTGTGATTTATTTAAATGTGAACCAGAAAAGATGCATTTCTTTTAAATTGATGGCGCCGTTAAAAACAAAAACTAAATTCTTGGTTACAAAATCAAATGAATCTTAGTAGTCGATAGTTTAGTACTATTTGTCACTTTATTAGAGGTAGTTTGACTGAGTTGCCGACTTCTCCGCTTTAATTCCTTTTCAGTTTTATCTTTACACTTTGTTTTCATGCGATACGTGTAACACTTTTCCCGACCTCGCACATGATGGACAGCATTCATTGGAGCGATATGTTTTCACCGGGTTTTCGCAAAATTGTTTTTCATGCCACGCTATTATCGATTACCTCAAATTAAAAAAGAAACAAAGAAAAACTCCGGACAAGCGCACAAGGTAGAACCAGCGGTCAGTGCGTGTGAATACATTTTTTTTTTAAACTAGTTAGTGTCAATATCGATCGAATGTCATTTCGATCACGTTTCAGTTTAGCGGACAAGCGTAATCGGATTCAACATACGCATACACACTTATATAGTCGGAAGAGTCGTCGAACAGGGAAAAAAATGACAAAGTAAAATATTGTAAATTGAAAAATGTTTGTGTAATTTTGCAATGAGACAGAGACAATCTGGGAAGTTTATACCCAAGTAATACTATCGAACGGGTTAGTCCGTAAGCTGCGGACAAATATTCTTACTCAAAGACAAAAATGAAACAGGATTTTTTCAGTAAATGTAAGCTTACAGGGCTGCCGATGGGGAAAGACTGAACCACCTAAACAAATAGCAGTTCACATCGGTTGATGATTCTTCAGTCCCACAGAACTTCGGTCCATTAGGAAGTAGCCCTGTTGATTTGCTAGATTAACATCACATCGCTTACCCGAACCGATTTTTATTGAAAATAAACACTTTTTTAAGCTCAGATATAATTTATCTGTAAGTTACATCACGTCTACAGTCGTTGACACAATCTAAAAACTCTATCAAATTACTCCGCCAAAGTTCCAAAAAACTTACTACACATATATGCGTCGTATGCATGTGTTGCGAGCGCAGTCCGGGGCGTGGCTTATTAAAAAAAACCACAAAAACAAACCCGTATTAGTCTTTTTTTTTTTTTTTTTAAGAGTTAAATTCAGATAGCACTTCATTTGGACAGCCTTGAGAAAACGGCCGTACAATACGTGTATATCTTCTTTTATCGAGAAGGAGATTAACAGCGGTGGGGTTTCAGTCATGCTTTCTAACGCCAGCTTCAATTTTAGATAATGTTAGGAGATTTCAAAATGCAAGGGGGTGGGGGTATAGAGTGGGGGGGTATTTTCTCTGAATCGTTTATAAGGAAGGAATGTGTTTTTTAGACCCCAATCGTCAATGTTGAAGGTCCGGTATTAAAACTTGCCCAGTGTCTGACAAAATTAGACTCAGTTTAAAATTACCCTTGACAATTTGTGCGTGAGACAGACTGATTGCCGAACGGAAAATGGAATCACTCATGTGGCGCAGTGAAGTGTAGCCAAGTACCTGCTATGTCCTTCAGCAGAAGTGGCGGAGTGCCTGTCATCTGTTTCTCATTTAGTGTTTACAACCTCGCAACGGCCGAAGATTGGATTTGATGTGACTTTTAGTACACACTTGTGAGCGTGATCTGGTAATTTCGCTTCGCTTGCGTCTGACTTTCCCGTCTTAAGCTAACATACGAGACCAAACATAATATGCAAAATTGCAAGGATCGACCTCCTTGCATGAAAAGTCAACAACACTTTGTTATTTTCTCATTGTATAGAAACCTAAAATGTGACAGCAGCCCACAGGGTTATCTGTGTTCGTACACACCGAAGTCTGTTCACTCGAAATCGTTCTGACAATTATGTTTTATGTTCAAAGATATGTTTACAATCAAATTCCAACGACAAAAAAAAAGAGAGATAGAGAGAGAGAGAGAGAGAGAGAGAGAGAGAGAGAGAGAGAGAGAGAGAGAGAGAGAGAGAGAGAGACAGAGAGAGAGAGAGACAGAGAGAGACAGACAGACAGACAGATAGACAGACAGACAGACAGACAGACAGACAGACAGACAGACAGACACAGACAGACACAGACAGACACAGACAGAATCAAATGTAAAGCGAACTGTTCAAACCTGTTGCGATAATTAATGTACAGTTCTGTAAAAATAAACTGTACTCTTAGTGCCCGACCCGACTCCCCAAACCTACGTCGCGGTTATCTGACGCTCTCTCTACGTCGTGCCTCTGCGTGCCTCCATTACAGAGAAATGGAAGGTGAAAATCTTTATGTCGGTTTGACTCTTGATTTTAAACAAGTCGCGTAAGGCGAAAATACAACATTTAGTCAAGTAGCTGTCGAACTCACAGAATGAAACTGAACGCTATGCAATTTTTCAGCAAGACCGTATACTCGTAGCATCGTCAGTCCACCGCTCATGGCAAAGGCACTGAAATTGACAAGAAGAGCGGGGTGGTAGTTGCGCTGAGAAGGATAGCACGCTTTTCTGTACCTCTCTTCGTTTTAACTTTCTGAGCGTGTTTTTAATCCAAACATATCATATTTATATGTTTTTTGAATCAGAAAATGATGAAGAATAAGATGAACGTAAATTTGGATCGTTTTATAAAAAAAATAGGC
The DNA here is from genome assembly GCF_037325665.1 of Littorina saxatilis. Lineage (NCBI taxonomy): Eukaryota > Metazoa > Mollusca > Gastropoda > Littorinimorpha > Littorinidae > Littorina > Littorina saxatilis. The sequence goes on along the minus strand of NC_090252.1, from coordinate 26,439,937 downwards.
CTATTTTTTTTACAACTTTCAGATTTTTAATGACCAAAGTCATTAATTAATTTTTAAGCCACAAAGCTGAAATGCAATACCGAAGTCCGGGCTGTAAAAGTTGTTTCAATTTGTTTCCATTTAAAACGTCCGCTACTGGCACCTCAGTCGGACCATACATAACACTCTGAGATTCGCTCTATCTGAGAAGTAACTAAAGTATTTTCTTTTAAAGTAATTTGTAACTCTCCGCTCCGCACGCCAACCAAAACAATTCCTAGGAGACGCCTACATCGTTCGGCAAAAAAACAACAACAAAAAAGTGTCCCGAGCCAGGACTGAAATAGAAAGGGTTTCCATGACCATGGACGCAGCTTTGTGCCGAGGCTGATCACGTGGTCAGGTTGACCAATGGCAACGCGACCCTTTTACGGCCTCTCTATTGTCCAATGTGTTTACTCTATGACCCCTTGAAAACTTCAGCGATTGGTGTGAAGTGTCCTCTTTAGAGAGGATGAGTTCAGCGGTTAATTGCTTTTAACATACTTACCTGAACAGGTTATAGGCCATTATCTCGAGATGCCTTGCTTTCGGCAACAGTTCTTTGAATCCCTCCCTCCCTCTCTCCATCTTCTCTCTACCAGTCTGTTTCTCTCTTTGTTTCTCTCTCTTTTTCACCCTTTTCACCCATTAACTATTCATATTCATTTGCATAATGTAGAGCAGTCCCTAATTGGGCGACAGTTGGCTGTTAAAAGGAAAACACATAAAACAAACCAAAAAAGAACACTTTTGTAAGCTTACTACATTACTTTTGAAAAAAACCATCATTGGGTTCATTTCGCGTCATTTTGCTTTCGTCAACAGGGCCCGTATGCATGAACTAGAAGTAAGAAACACTGGAAGTAGAGGCCTCTTTTCGAAGTGGGAACTCCCGAAGTCAACTTTCTAACTGTTCACAATGCATGAACTGACTTGAACGCCAAAGTAGTGACAGCGAGAGTATTAAGGTCAAGGTCTAGGAAATTGGGGGAATCCCTACTAATACGCATGCGCACGTTTCTATCAACATGGCAGTCAACGAAAATGGCAAGGCACGTGTGCCGCTCAAAAAGAAAGTAGACACGGAGGGGCGTTCTGCACCTTTTTCAGATGGTGAAATTGCTGTACTCTTGACAGAAGTGTTTTACGAAAGAACGGTTATTCTGTCCAAATTTCAGAACAGTCTAACTGTTAAACATAAAGACGCTGTCTGGTCCAAAATTGCCAAAGAAGTGTCGCTCTCTCTCTCTCTCTCTCTCTCTCTCTCTCTCTCTCTCTCTCTCTCTCTCTCTCTCTCTCTCTCTCTCTCTCTCTCTCTCTCTCTCTCTCTCTCTCTCTCTTACGACACACGCACACACAGACAAACGTACACTCATGCACATACTGACACTATGACACAAGTGACATTGACGGCGGCACACATAAACACACACACACACCACACACTGCACACACACACACACGCGCGCGCTCGCGCGCACACATATACACACACACACGCACCCATACACGCACGCACACAGTCACAAACAAATAACCACACACTCACTCTCTCTCACTTTCTCTCATTCTCTCTCAATCTACACTCATACACACACTGAAACTATGATGACACAAGTGACACGTCACACACACACACACACACCCACACACACACATACACACACACACACACACACACACACACACACACACATACTCACCGTTGTGACACACATATACACACGCGCGTACAGTTGAAAGTCAAGACATGATATGATTTTTTCAAAGCATAGGAAGGTTTCTTTTGCAAATGAATAAAATTAACACAGAGGCAAAACCCGGTTTTTGCAGCCGGAATGCAATTGCGGAGGCTTAAAAAGGAAAAGATTAATAAAAAAAATATATAGCTCCCGGCGGAACTTGAACCCGGAGCGAATGAACGAGAGTCCGGAACCGTTACCACTGCACTATGTTACTCGTGTAGAATAGAGGCATGATGAAAAAAGGCATTCTGAGTTATTCAGTCGTGCTGGTTTGAAAGCTCGCCACCTTCGCCGAATGACTCGAGCACGTTTTTTTCGGTCAGTAACTGATCGAACTGTCGCTTTTGAGTCACTCTGTTTTAAGCATTTCACCTAAATTAAACAAGAATGTCACAGTCCGTGTCTATGGTGCAAGGTAGGAGACCGTCTCATTGTAGCCAAGTTACGACAGTTGCTCGATTGACGCATTTCACGTCTTCGATATTGTGTCTGAGATCATTTCCCAATGAGCTGCCTTTAAAAACGGAATGTCCTGCAATTGTAGTATGCGCTGGAGGTTTCTTTTGGATGGGTAAGGACCCTTGAGATGCGATATCGTCGTATAATTATGTCAAGCGAGAGGCCCTTGACATTGGAAGTGGGAACTTCGAAAGCAAAGTTGCCAGCTACTCGGTATGCACGAGCTAAATTGAACGCCGAAGTAGTGGCTTCGAGAGTTCTGAGGTCAAGGTCGAGAAAATTGGGGGAATCCCAATTAGTGCGCATGCGTTTGTAAACGGTAGGCTTGGTGACCAGAAGAAACAAATCTCATCGCGAGTTCGTAAATGGGCAAACGTTGATCGCGCTGTAGCTTTTACTATAATTGTTGTTTTTAACTGGTTGAACGAAAGCTGTGATGATTGTCCTTAAATAGAATGACTGTCTATAATAATGATTTCGTTGACCAGAATGTTGGGGACAATAAAAAAAGGTTGTTTATGTGGTAGCGAAGTCGGTTAACTTAAAACTCTTTTTGTAGTGTTTTTTTAATGATTGTGTATCGGTAAAACTGCTGGACAAAAATAGTTTGGTCAGAGCGAATGTTTGTGTTACTGGTAAATTTAAAAAGGCAGAACTCCATTTTTTGGGAATCAAGATATAAGGTGTAGTGAAAAGAAGATAAGTTCAGCGAATTTCATATTATTTGAGAAAATGTGTGTCCGAATTTTTAAAACAGAAAAATTGTTGTACTTAGGTGTTTGTAAATTACGTTTGTCCTCGTTAATTGTGAAGAGGATGTATGTTTATATAAAGTTCAAAGTCAAGATTGGATTTTTGTAGCCTACGTGCGTGTGTGCATGTGTATTAGACATAATACATAGACATAGAACACTTTATTATCTCAATTACGATAAACTCGGGTGTGGTGAATCACAATAAACAGCATAAAACGTAAGAACATGAATAAAATATCAAGGCGCAAATATAGTCAGCTCATCATAGTGTGGGGAGTGGGTACACACACAAACACGGATAAACACACACACACACGCACGCACACACACACACACACACACACCGTCGAACACACACATAACGTCGAACACACACACACACACACACACACACACACACACACACACACACACACACACACACACACACACCGTCGAACACACACACACCGTCGAACACACACACACCGTCGAACACACACATAACATCGAAAACACACACACACACACACACACACAAACACACACACAAACACACACACACAAACACACACACACAAACACACACACACACAAACACACACACACACACACACACGGCACGCGCGAACACGCAAACAAACGTATGAAGGAACAGACGCACAATTATACCCGCACGCACGCACACACAGGCAGACAGGCACTCGCACAAATACACACACACACACACACACACACACACACACACACACACACACACACACACACACACACACACACACACAGATAAAGCAATGACAAAAAAAATAGCAGAAACTTACACTTCAACACTCGAACACACACACACACACACACACACACACACACACACGCACACGCACACAAACACACGCACGCACGCACACAAACACACACACACACACACACACACACACTCACACATGCACACAACGACGCCCATTTTCATAGAAACACAGTAACCCCCTCGTATAAGCGGGAATGAAAGAGTGGTGGCCAATGACCCAGAACAAACAAAAGTCAAAGCTGGCAACTCAGGTTTGTATTCAGGGAAATTTGCACGAAATGCATGCAGAAGATACGACTTTTCCCTCTATTTTCTCTCTTTGGGAGCGTCAGCTCGGTTTGACATGAAAAACTGAAGAAAAGCCCTGCCTTTTTGCACTGAGAAACTGTGGAAGTAGCGTGTTTACTACTGGGTCTGGCTGTAGTACATTTACCCTCATTTACTTCCTCGTTAGCTTCCAAAGTAAACTCTTTTTTCGTCCCATGCATGCGAAAGTGAGGATGTACTTCCGATGTCACTCAAAACTTTAGAAGTAGTCGCAAAATACCCTGAGTTACTTCCTCGCTTTGCTTCGAGGTAAACCCTTTTTCCGGCCCATGCATACGAAAGTGAGGCAAGTACTTCCGATGTCACTCAAAACTTCGGGAGTTGTCGCGAACTTCCCCCATAAGCATACGGGCCCTGGAAAGTTTTTGTAATGCCTCTCTCCACCTCCCCCATTTCTGTCTCTGTTTTTTTACATTTAGTCAAGTTTTGACTAAATGTTTTAACGTAGAGGGGGGAATCGAGACGAGGGTCGTGGTGTATGTGTGTGTGTGTGTGTCTGTATGTGCGTGTGTGTGTGTAGAGCGATTCAGACCAAACTACTGGACCGATCTTTATGAAATTTGACATGAGAGTTCCTGAGTATGATATCCCCGGATGTTTTGTTCATTTTTTTGATAAATGTCTTTGATGACGTCATATCCGGCTTTTCGTGAAAGTTGAGGCGGCACTGTCACGCCCTCAGTTTTCAACCAAATTGGTTGAAATTTTGGTCAAGTAATCTTCGACGAAGCTCGGACTTCGGTATTGCATTTCAGCTTGGTGGCTTAAAAATTAATTAATGACTTTGGTCATTAAAAATCTGAAAATTGTAAAAAAAATTTTTTTTTTATAAAACGATCCAAATTTACGTTCATCTTATTTTCCATCATGTTCTGATTCCAAAAACATATAAATATGTTATATTTGGATTAAATACAAGCTCTGAAAATTAAATATATAAAAATTATTATCAAAATTAAATTTTCGAAATCAATTTAAAAACACTTTCATCTGATTCCTTGTCGGTTCCTGATTCCAAAAACATATAGATATGATATGTTTGGATTAAAAACACGCTCAGAAAGTTAAAACGAAGAGAGCGTGCTATCCTTCTTAGCGCAACTACTACCCCGCTCTTCTTGTCAATTTCACTGCCTTTGCCGTGAGCGGTGGCTGGCGATGCTACGAGTATACGGTCTTGCTGCGTTGCATTGCGTTCAGTTTCATTCTGTGAGTTCGACAGCTACTTGACTAAATGTTGTATTTTCGCCTTACGTGACTTGTTTTTCTTCTCGTGTCCCTTTGCTTGTTTGTAAGTTAGTTTGTTGATTTTTTGTTTGTTTTAATTACTGTTGATGAATTGTACGCTCTTAATATATGTTTTACGCGCAAAGTAAACATTTATTGCCGGCGTAAAATTGAAAATATTGATTACGCCTTCCTAGGCAAACCTGAGATGGTGATCCGAATCATTGATACGTATTGGAAGGACTTCATTTACAGATAAAGAAATAAATAAGCCGTTTTAGTGATTTTTCCCCGGCAACATCCACCTTTCGAAGTCCAAGAGACATTCGCTGTGATGTAATTTGGAAACATCTGAAATAATTAGCGGAATGTATATGGCCTTTCTGATTCCTTATTGAAAACATTTAATAGATCCCTTGACTTTGGAGATGACAAGAAAATATCCGGCGCATTTACGTGATTTGTAAATCGCGGGGCGATTGTTTTACATTTTTACAAATCACGGATTCACACGCTCGCATATTTTGTGTTCTATGCTATTCCTTCTGATGCAGGTGTCGATCGTATGTGCGGTCAAAAACGGGAGTTTTTTTGCGTTAATTACGAGGGGCATTATGCGAAAAAGCGCTGTATGTCAGCAAGGACTTGTTAGTTTGCTTTGAAACTTTCCGACTATTTTGACTACATACTACATGTACTACGGGTAGTAGCATAGACAAATTGAACAAAATGACATGGGAATTAATGCCTTAAATCGGGTGCGTAATTTGTCGCAATAATTTGTTGGTGAAGTTTGTTTAATTCAACTGGTAAAAGTAGCACAAATGGTAAACATTATTTAGTGTGTGTTATTCATGTGTTATTTTTGTAAAAGAGTAATTCATTCAGTGTTCACAACAGGTGTTTTAAAAATGTGTTTAAAAGTGGAACACTCCTGTTTACAGTATATACAACAACTTATTCGGAACGATAACCTCGATAAGATGAAACGAATTATGTATTGTTTGCTTGTCATGTGGGTAATCCTTACACGTAACAAACAACAAACAAACCACAAGGTAGTCCACAGACATCGTATGGCCCAGAGAGGTAATAAAATCTCGGGAAAAAAATCAGACAGTCAGCGAGCTACTTCTGTTCCCTGACATGGCCCATCGTGGCCTATTGCCTATTTTCGCGGATAGGTGTGATATTGTGAGAGACGGACTGAATGACACTTGACTTAAAGTGTGAAGCGACTAGAACACCAAAAGCGTTTCTGCTTCAAGACAGGCCTTCGCACTTGGGCTGTGTCTGTGACGAGCTGGAAACAGAAGTTAAATCAAAGCGTGAAATGTGTTCGATGTATTTTTGATTTCTTCAACATTAATTTTGTTTAAATTGCAGTTTCGGTATAAGCGTGGTCCCTCTTATATACTGATAATGGTAATAGTAATCATAAAACAATAAAACAATAATAAAGGTTTTTTTATGTATTGCAAATCCTGACATGGTTCTGGGCGTTTCACAAAATTAATGTGTTAACAAAATTACAAAGCAATGTACATAATGAACATTTTAAAACAAAACCATTTTCTCCCTATAAAAATCACCAACAACTAGTACTGTGGCATCAGCATTAACAGGGAAAACAAATCTGAAAATTATTAAAAGCACAATCACCTACAAGATGCACATTATAATACATTATTTATCCAGAATCTATCATAATATTGATTGTTTGTTATTATGTGTTTGCGGCTGCCAGTTTCGGTCAAACTAACGTTCACAACCTGTCTTTCACAACCTTTAAACTCATGTTTGTTTTGAATTTTTTTTTTAATGACATTGTACTATCTCTACATCACCAATAAATAAAATTCATACACTACCATCTCGTTATACCGACTGCTAAACGTACCAGGCGGGCGGGACGGCTCTGAGTTAGCCG
>NC_090252.1:26402689-26425189 GCF_037325665.1 Littorina saxatilis | reverse complement strand
CGCCAATATTTGAGGGGAATTTTTCAATTGTAATAAGTGCACATAAGACACTCGCACAAAGTTAATGCATATTGTGATCAGAGGAAAAGTCACTACATTGCGCATAAATCGAGACATAATTGATAAGTCGGAAAACAACAAAAGAACATGAGAGAGGTTATGGGGAAAAATTTGTCAGGCAGCATGTCGCATGACAGTGTCTAATAAATGTAATGAGTGAAGTATAGAGGCTCATTTACGGAACCTGCCCGTCTGTCTAATATAGTCCTGTACAGTTATGAATATGGTCTGGTTTGATATCACGTTGTTGTTATTGTTGTTGTTGTTGTTGTTGTTGTTGTTGTTGTAAGCACGCTGCTGGATTTCGAGCGAAAATTGGACTAAATTTGTTTGATATCACGTTGTTGTTGTTGTTGTTGTTGTTGTTGTTGTTGTTGTTGTTGTTGTTGTTGTTGTTGTTTTTGTTTTTGTTGTTGTTCTTGTTATTGTAAGCACGCTGCTCGATGCGACAAAAGCTCGACGCGACATATGCTCGAACGACAGAAGCTCGACCGGACTGTAGAATGATGCTGTCAAAACTACTTTGATGACGTCATATCTGAAACTGTCACGGTGATGTTGTTCTAGTTTCGAGCTACAAATTGACTAAATTTGTTTGATATCACGTTGTTGTTGTTGTTGTTGTTGTTGTTGTTGTTGTTGTTGTTGTTGTTGTTGTTGTTGTTGTTGTTGTTGTTGTTGTTGTTGTTGTTGTTGTTGTTGTTGTTGTTGTAAGCACGCTGCTGGATTTCGAGCGACAAATTGACTAAATGTGTTTGATATCACGTTGTTGTTTTTGTTGTTGTTGTTGTTGTTGTTGTTGTTGTTGTTGTTGTTGTTGTTGTTGTTGTTGTTGTTGTTGTAGGTACGCTGCTGAATTTTGAGCGACAAATTGACTAAATTTGCTTGATATCACGTTGTTGTTGTTGTTGTTGTTGTTGTTGTTGTTGTTGTTGTTGTTGTTGTTGTTGTTGTTGTTGTTGTAAGCACGCTGCTGGATTTCGAGCGACAAATTGACTAAATTTGTTTGATATCACGTTGTTGGTTTAAACAAGTTTAACTTTATTTCTGAATTGATACTCACAGCAAGCAAATAAACAGTCGTCCATCTGCCTCTCTCTCTCTCTCTCTCTCTCTCTCTCTCTCTCTCTCTCTCTCTCTCTCTCTCTCTCTCTCTCTCTCTCTCTCTCTCTCTCTCTCTCTCTCTCTCTCTCTCTCTCTCTCTCTCTCTCTCTCTCTCTTAGACAGATTTTAAAATAACACAAAATAAACAGACAGGCATAATAACACCGAGAAGGACACGCACAGACACGTTCGATCTTTTCTCCATTCGAGCTTTTATCGCATCGAGCTTTTGTCGCGTCGAGCATTTGTCCATTCGAGCATTTGTCGTTCGAGCATATATCGCGTCGAGCTTTTGTCGCGTCGAGCATTTGTCCATTCGAGCATTTGTCGTTCGAGCATATGTTGCGTCGAGCCGCTTTTGTCGTGTCGAGTGTTTGTCCATTTGAGCATTTGTCGTTCGAGATTTTGTCGGTCGAGCTTTTGAATCTGAATCTAGGGGGTCCTTAATGTCCTCACAGGAAATTTTCCTTTTAGGGACATGAGTTGATGATACGCTAAAAAAAGAAAGAAAATAAAATAAAAAAAGGAGGGAAAGAAAAGGGCAAGACCAAGCAAGCCCGACCGTAATAGGATCCCGGCCCCGCTCTCCATGAATAAGGGAGGGGGTGGGGTAATAAGAAGTATACGTTAAGATCCTTGTAAGAGGAATATTAATAATTTTCCCTTTATATACGTTGACTTCCTAGGGGAAGGACCATTAAAAACATGGATTTTAATTCAATTTTAGTTTCGTTAAAAAAAGATAAAACTCAGGACCACCTGTTGAAAGGTTTAAAAGTGACAAGATTGTGAGAAAAATATATAGAACATGCGCAAACACGTAATACTGATCTTTTAGGGTAGTAACATTTGGACACATCATTTCATTGACGCACGCATGAGTTGCTATACAGCATTTGTTCATTATAAATAGGATAAAATGATAAGATTAAGAGATCCATCTGCATTGTCCATCGACCTCCCCGCCACTACAATAGTCGCAGGGGAGGCGACGGCACACTAGCAGTATTAACTGAGAGAGAAAACAGCTATTCTCTCGTTTATATAATCATGTTTTTATGTTTATTGTGTAATCCGGAAACAGGAGTTTAAAACCATCAGGTGGAGAAAAAGGAAAAAAAACACACACACACACACACACGCCCGCGAGGTGGGGCAATGCCCTTCGCTCCCTGCGAGCTGTGTGTCCCTTTGTTTAAGTTAAAACAGTTGACAAATGACGATGAGTTTAGAAAAGAAGCCCCCTTTGATGTATTTCATGGGGTCGTTCTTGTGTGTGCTGTTTAGTTTTGAAAGTAAAAATGCGTTTAGGAAGCATTGGTATTCTGAGATGGAGTAGCCAATATTCATTTTGGTTGAGGAGGAAAGGGCAGCCTTCTTAGCTGCAGTGTCGGCTAGATCATTTCCTCTTAGGTTAGTATGCGAGCGAATCCATATGCTGCGAAAATTGAAATGCCTTTATTTAATTTATAACACTTTTCGATTTTAAATTCTGGGATTACAAAGGCACAGCCCACACTGCCGTCTGGCAGCTTCGACCCGTCTGTGTATACTTTTAAAAAGTGGCTGTATTTCTTGTTTATTGTTTCTTTTGCCAGTGTGACGGTAAAGGGCTAATGAGAGCATAAAAAGTGATTTCCAACCTCTTAACCTTTTACGGCCCCAACCTCGTCATCTTCCAGTCCCTCCCTCCCCTCCCCCCCCCCCCCACCCGCCCCTCCCTCTTTTACCGTGGGATAACCTATTATGTCACATATAGGTTCTAGATACCTCTGAAGACGCTACTTAAGAGGACGTTAACCCTAAATAGCATCTGTCCCAATATAGTTCCCTAGTTACCTGGGAGGAAGTTAAGCCCCATAAACAACAAGATAGCATCTTCGACAAACACTCACGTCCTAAATCGCACAAAACGTAGGACTTTTCATATCAATTTTACTACTAGATAGCATTTCGAGGACGCTACGCTCAAATAGACAGTACAAACATTATATTGTCATGATATAGTCGTCTCATACAGGTCATACGTATCTCAAGGAACGTTAAACCACAATAAACCTTACTCATTGTATTAGCTTGAACTTAAAAATATCCTACCAAATATTGGGGAAGTTGTCTGTCTCAATCTACACTACCCTGTCTGTCTGTCTGTCTGTCTGTCTGTCTGTCTGTCTGTCTGTCTGTCTGTCTGTCTGTCTGTCTGTCTGTCTGTCTGTCTGTCTGTCTGTCTGTCGGTCGGTCTGTCGGTTTGTCGGTCTGTTTGTCGGTCTGTTTGTCGGTCTGTCTGTCGGTCTGTTTGTCGGTCTGTCGGTCTGTCTGTCTCTTTCTTTTCCTCTCAGTTGTAGGTATATTTTCTAATTATATATATTTTTGGTTACAGGTTCATTAATGCAACATTCGAAGTTGTTTTTATAATACATGAATTTTGACATCCTTTTTTTTATTTGTGCTGTTTTCTTGCTTGATAATTTAGCACTACAACACTTACTCCCCTCCATTGTGCCCAATGCCACCTTTTTGCGACACCTACTTGAACCAGCGCTTGTAGGCCCTACAGCATATCGATAAAGCGCACGCATGACCGGTTCTGACAAAAAAGGACAACTGCACAGGTGTAATCCTTAAGGAGCTTAAACAAGGAACTTTGATTGAGTAAGTGTTCTCACATGCCATGCAATTTTGTTTCCGTTTCACGCAGTGTTTATTCATTGTGATAGCTGCCAGAAAGTGACATGCGTCCTTGAACGACGGCGCGCCTGCAGACTGTTCATAAACGTGAATGTAATTTTATAACGAAACAAGTCGCGTGAAGCAAAACTATACATGTATTCAATCTGTCAACTCGACAAATAATACTGAATGATTAGCGTTTCAGGAAGACAATGCTTTGCGGATACCCCGCTACCGAGACTGACATTAGTAATTCACCTTACAAAACGTAGCTTGATCGCTTGAACTGCATGACAAGCCGTTTTTACGCATCGATTCCAAACATAAAATATCCATATATTATTTTTGGAATCAGAAAATGATAAAGAATGAGATGAAAGCCTTTTTTAATATAAATTTCGAAAGCTGTTAATTATTTTGGTTTTGTTTGATGAATTTTGATATCATTAATGCACAAACTCATGTATTCCAAGCTAAAAATGCAATCCATTACTTTGGGCTTCGTTGAAGTTGTTATTTACCAAGATTTCAATCGCTTTGATTAAAAAAGAAGTGTGTGACAGTTCCTCAACTTTTACAAATATCCTAGTATATAAAAATAAACATTAAAAGGTTATTTTGATGCCGATGCTAAAGAATTGTCCTGTCCAATAGGCACACTGTAACACATTTTAAGGACAAGCCTGTATACAGACTATGATATATCAATGGAGAAGTTATAAAAACCGCAACCAAAACCAAAATCACGCGCTCCGAGAGGCGGCAAGACCAAGCAAGGATTAATCCCTTGTGCGGATTTAGAAGCTAGGAGTCATTGTTGTTTTTATCTTCCTGTGAGACTTTAAACGTGAATTGATTTCGGTGTTTTAAGTCATCGCAGGTCGTGCTTAAAGGGTCACTATAATTTATTTGATATGATAAGCAAGGTAAACAAAAACAAATAAAACAAAAGATACAGGTGGGGGTGGGGGTTCAAATTCTCAAAACCCTCTGTCAAAAAGTATATATCCTCTTCACGTATGTGCCTTTTTGTATGTATTCATGTGTGGACCAATTTCTCGCATTTTTGTGTGTCGTTTGCTTTTATGACGGAAGCTGCATAACCAGTGATCACAGCGGCTTTTGACAGTGCGATGTGAAAATTGGTGGAACAGTAATTAGATAAGACTCGTCTGTCGCACTTCTTTGGTCTACCCTGGTTAGTTTTCAAGTGATCATTTGGTCACCTCAGCCGACCAGAGATGAGTGTGTAGATTACAACTTTTGCGAGCCGACCCGAGGGGAACCTTTGGCGTCTCAAGCAGACGAAGTATTTCGTCGCTCTATGGTCTCCGCTATCCAATGAATGGAGTGTTACATATTAATGCGCGCGCGTGTGGACCAATTTCTCTTTTCATATTATCCACATTTTTTTGGTGTCGTTTGCTTTTATGACGGAAGCTGCATAACCAGTGATCACAGCGGCTTTTGACAGTGCGATGTAAGAATTGGTGGAACGGTAATTAGATAAGACTCGTCTGTCGCACTTCTTTGGTCTACTCTTGTTGTTTTCAAGTGATCACTTGGTCACCTCAGCCGACAAGAAACAAGCGTGTAAATTACACCTTTTACGAGCCGATCCGAGGGTATCTTTTGGCGTGTAAAGCAGACGAAGTATTTCGTCGCTCTATATGGTCTGATGTACCTCTCGGCTATCCAATGAATAGAGTGTTACATAATAATGCGCGGGCGTGGCAGCATGTAAGTGTATGAGAGTGTGTGTGTATTTGCTTTATTCATAAAAGCTTTTTGGGATTTCGACTAAAATTTGAATGCTGTTTGGCACCAGTCAACAGTTAACATATATTATAACGCTGAAGTATACAACAGGTGCGGTACACGACATTAAATAAATCAAACGAGAAAGGTTATAAGTGACAATAGCTGCTGGGGTAAAACAAAAACACAAAAAAATCCTTTCTCTCTCTCTGTCTCTCTCTCACTCTCTCTCTCTCACTCTCTCTCTCTGTCTGTCTCTCTCTCTCACTCTCGCTCTCTCTCACTCTCTCTCCCTACTCTCTCTCTCTCTCTCTCTCTCTCTCTCTCTTTATATATATATATATCTTTTTTTCTCTGTCTCTCTCTATCTGTCTCTCTATATTACGATGTCTGTCTGTCTGTCTGTCCGTCCGTCCGTCCGTCCGTCCGTCCGTCCGTCCGTCCGTCCGTCCGTCCGTCCGTCCGTCCGTCCGTCCGTCCGTCTGTCTGTCTGTCTGTCTGTCTGTCTGTTTGTCTGTCCAGTTGTATGTATATTTTCTAATTTTATATTTTTTCGTTTACAGGTTCATACATGAAGATTCGAAGTTGTATAGCTATATAATACATGAATTTTGACATCCTTTTATTTGTGCCGTTTTCTTGCTTGATAATTTAGCAATACAACTCCCCTCCATTGTGCCCAATGCCACCTTTTTGCGACACCTACTTGAACCAGCGCTTGTACAGGATAAGGCGCACGCATGACCGGTTCTGACAAAAAAGGACAACTGCACAGGTGTAATCCTTAAGTAGCTTAAACAAGGAACTTTGATTGAGTAAGTGTTCTCACATGCCATGCAATTTTGTTTCCGTTTCACGCAGTGTTTATTCATTGTGATAGCTGCCAGAAAGTGACATGCGTCTTTGAACGACGGCGCGCCTGCAGACTGTTCATAAACAATGTAATTTTATAACGAAACAAGTCGCGTGAAGCAAAACTATACATGTATTCAATCTGTCAACTCGACAAATAATACTGAATGATTAGCGTTTCAGGAAGACAATGCTTTGCGGATATCCCGCTACCGAGATTGACATTAGTAATTCACCTTACAAAACGTAGCTTAATCCCTTGAACTGCATGACAAGCCGTTTTTACGCATCGATTCCAAACATAAAATATCCATATATTATTTTTGGAATCAGAAAATGATAAAGAATGAGATGAAAGCCTTTTTTAATATAAATTTCGAAAGCTGTTAATTATTTTGGTTTTGTTTGATGAATTTTGATATCATTAATGCACAAACTCATGTATTCCAAGCTAAAAATGCAATCCATTACTTTGGGCTTCGTTGAAGTTGTTATTTACCAAGATTTCAATCGCTTTGATTAAAAAAGAAGTGTGTTCCTCAACTTTTACAAATATCCTAGTATATAAAAATAAACATTAAAAGGTTATTTTGATGCCGATGCTAAAGAATTGTCCTGTCCAATAGGCACACTGTAACACATTTTAAGGACAAGCCTGTAGACTATGATATATCAATGGAGAAGTTATAAAAACCTCAACCAAAACCAAAATCACGCGCTCCGAGAGGCAGCAAGACCAAGCAAGGATTAATCCCTTGTGCGGATTTAGAAGCTAGGAGTCATTGTTGTTTTTATCTTCCTGTGAGACTTTAAACGTGAATTGATTTCGGTGTTTTAAGTCATCGCAGGTCGTGCTTAAAGGGTCACTATAATTTATTTGATATGATAAGCAAGGTAAACAAAAACAAATAAAACAAAAGATACAGGTGGGGGTGGGGGTCAGTTCAAATTCTCAAAACCCTCTGTCAAAAAGTATATATCCTCTTCACGTATGTGCCTTTTTGTATGTATTCATGTGTGGACCAATTTCTCGCATTTTTGTGTGTCGTTTGCTTTTATGACGGAAGCTGCATAACCAGTGATCACAGCGGCTTTTGACAGTGCGATGTGAAAATTGGTGGAACAGTAATTAGATAAGACTCGTCTGTCGCACTTCTTTGGTCTACCCTGGTTAGTTTTCAAGTGATCATTTGGTCACCTCAGCCGACCAGAGATGAGTGTGTAGATTACAAGTTTTGCGAGCCGACCCGAGGGGAACCTTTGGCGTCTCAAGCAGACGAAGTATTTCGTCGCTCTATGGTCTCCGCGATCCAATGAATGGAGTGTTACATATTAATGCGCGCGCGTGTGGACCAATTTCTCTTTTCATATTATCCACATTTTTTTGGTGTCGTTTGCTTTTATGACGGAAGCTGCATAACCAGTGATCACAGCGGCTTTTGACAGTGCGATGTAAGAATTGGTGGAACGGTAATTAGATAAGACTCGTCTGTCGCACTTCTTTGGTGTACTCTTGTTGTTTTCAAGTGATCACTTGGTCACCTCAGCCGACAAGAAACAAGCGTGTAAATTACACCTTTTACGAGCCGACCCGAGGGTATCTTTTGGCGTGTAAAGCAGACGAAGTATTTCGTCGCTCTATATGGTCTGATGTACCTCTCGGCTATCCAATGAATAGAGTGTTACATAATAATGCGCGGGCGTGGCAGCATGTAAGTGTATGAGAGTGTGTGTGTATTTGCTTTATTCATAAAAGCTTTTTGGGATTTCGACTAAAATTTGAATGCTGTTTGGCACCAGTCAGTCAACAGTTAACATATTATAAAGCTGAAGTATACAACAGGTGCGGTACACGACATTAAATAAATCAAACGAGAAAGATTAGAAGTGACAATAGCTGCTGGGGTAAAACAAAAACACAAAAAAATCCTTTCTCTCTCTCTGTCTCTCTCTCACTCTCTCTCTCTCTCACTCTCTCTCTCTGTCTCTGTCTGTCTCTCTCTCTCACTCTCGCTCTCTCTCACTCTCTCTCCCTACTCTCTCTCTCTCTCTTTATATATATATATATATCTTTTTTTCTCTGTCTCTCTCTATCTGTCTCTCTATATTACGATGTCTGTCTGTCTGTCTGTCCGTCCGTCCGTCCGTCCGTCCGTCCGTCCGTCCGTCTGTCTGTCTGTCTGTCTGTCTGTCTGTCTGTCTGTCTGTCTGTCTGTCCAGTTGTATGTATATTTTCTAATTTTATATTTTTTCGTTAACAGGTTCATACATGAAGATTCGAAGTTGTATAGCTATATAATACATGAATTTTGACATCCTTTTATTTGTGCCGTTTTCTTGCTTGATAATTTAGCAATACAACTCCCCTCCCTTGTGCCCAATGCCACCTTTTTGCGACACCTACTTGAACCAGCGCTTGTACAGGATAAGGCGCACGCATGACCGGTTCTGACAAAAAAGGACAACTGCACAGGTGTAATCCTTAAGTAGCTTAAACAAGGAACTTTGATTGAGTAAGTGTTCTCACATGCCATGCAATTTTGTTTCCGTTTCACGCAGTGTTTATTCATTGTGATAGCTGCCAGAAAGTGACATGCGTCTTTGAACGACGGCGCGCCTGCAGACTGTTCATAAACAATGTAATTTTATAACGAAACAAGTCGCGTGAAGCAAAACTATACATGTATTCAATCTGTCAACTCGACAAATAATACTGAATGATTAGCGTTTCAGGAAGACAATGCTTTGCGGATACCCCGCTACCGAGACTGACATTGGTAATTCACCTCACAAAACGTAGCTTGATCCCTTGAACTGCATGACAAGCCGTTTTTACGCATCGATTCCAACCAAACATAAAATATCCATATATTATTTTTGGAATCAGGAAATGATAAAGAATGAGATGAAAGCCTTTTTTATATAAATTTTAAAAGCTGTTAATTATTTTGGTTTTGTTTGATGAATGTTGATATCATTAATGCACAAACTCATGTATTCCAAGCTAAAAATGCAATCCATTACTTTGGGCTTCGTTGAAGTTGTTATTTACCAAGATTTCAATCGCTTTGATTAAAAAAAAAGTGTGTGACAGTTCCTCAACTTTTACAAATATCCTAGTATATAAAAATAAACATTAAAAGGTTATTTTGATGCCGATGCTAAAGAATTGTCCTGTCCAATAGGCACATTGTAACACATTTTAAGGACAAGCCTGTAGACTATGATATATCAATGGAGAAGTTATAAAAACCGCAACCAAAACCAAAATCACGCGCTCCGAGAGGCGGCAAGACCAAGCAAGGATTAATCCCTTGTGCGGATTTAGAAGCTAGGAGTCATTGTTGTTTTTATCTTCCTGTGAGACTTTAAACGTGAATTCTTCTTCTTCTTCTTGCGTTCGCCGTCACACCATCAGGGCCCGTATGCTTATGGGGGAAGTTCGCGACAACTCCCGAAGTTTTGAGTGACATCGGAAGTACTTGCCTCACTTTCGTATGCATGGGCCGGAAAAAGGGTTTACCTCGAAGCAAAGCGAGGAAGTAACTCAGGGTATTTTGCGACTACTTCTAAAGTTTTGAGTGACATCGGAAGTACATCCTCACTTTCGCATGCATGGGACGAAAAAAGAGTTTACTTTGGAAGCTAACGAGGAAGTAAATGAGGGTAAATGTACTACAGCCTGACCCAGTAGTAAACACGCTACTTCCACAGTTTCTCAGTGCAAAAAGGCAGGGCTTTTCTTCAGTTTTTCATGTCAAACCGAGCTGACGCTCCCAAAGAGAGAAAATAGAGGGAAAAGTCGTATCTTCTGCATGCATTTCGTGCAAATTTCCCTGAATACAAACCGGCTGAGTTGCCAGCTTTGACTTTTGTTTGTTCTGGGTCATTGGCCACCACTCTTTCATTCCCGCTTATACGAGGGGGTTACTGTGTTTCTATGAAAATGGGCGTCGTTGTGTGCATGTGTGTGTGTGTGTGTGTGTGTTTGTGTGCGTGCGTGCGTGTGTTTGTGTTTGTGTGCGTGTGTGTGTGTGTGTGTGTGTGTGTGTGTGTGTGTGTGTGTTCGAGTGTTGAAGTGTAAGTTTCTGCTATTTTTTTTGTCATTGCTTTATCTCTGTGTGTGTGTGTGTGTGTGTGTGTGTGTGTATGTGTGTGTGTGTGTGTGTGTGTGTGTGAGCATGCAAAACCCACCAACCGGGTTTATGTATATGTTCACACAGTACCAACTGGGGCTAAAAAAACAAGTGGGTTCCACATTTTGGAACCCAGTTGTTTTATTCTTGATTCGTAACAACCAGGTTCCAAACGACTCAGAAAACAAGTTTTAGCAAAAAAATTTTTTTTTTTTTTTTTACGGAAAGAATGCCATATTCAAGATGATGACACTCTTTCCGTCAAAATTCCGTGCCCTATAGGCTACGAAATAGGTCAAATTTTATGCCTTTTTTAGTGTCAAATTCGTCCATGCCGGAGCGGATACTGCAGCCAGTGCGGTTGTAGTGCAAGCGCACTACAAAGACACTGCGCGCAGTGCCGTTGTAGTCCAAGTGCACTATCGGCTATGAACCCACTTGGTGGGTTTTGCGTGTATGTGTGTGTGTGTGTGTTTGTTTTCGATGTTATGTGTGTGTTCGACGGTGTGTGTGTGTTCGACGGTGTGTGTGTGTGTTCGACGGTGTGTGTGTGTGTCTGTGTGTGTGTGTGTCTGTGTGTGTGTGTGTGTTCGATGTTATGTGTGTGTTCGACGGTGTGTGTGTGTGTGTGTGTGTGTGTGTGTGTGTATGTGTGTGTGTGTGTGTGTGTGTGTGTGTGTGTGTGTGTACCCACTCCCCACACTATGATGAGCTGACTATATTTGCGCCTTGAGATTTTATTCATGTTCTTACGTTTTATGCTGTTTATTGTGATTCACCACACCCGAGTTTATCGTAATTGAGATAATAAAGTGTTCTATGTCTATGTATTATGTCTAATACACATGCACACACGCACGTAGGCTACAAAAATCCAATCTTGACTTTGAACTTTATATAAACATACATCCTCTTCACAATTAACGAGGACAAACGTAATTTACAAACACCTAAGTACAACAATTTTTCTGTTTTAAAAATTCGGACACACATTTTCTCAAATAATATGAAATTCGCTGAACTTATCTTCTTTTCACTACACCTTATATCTTGATTCCCCAAAAATGGAGTTCTGCCTTTTTAAATTTACCAGTAACACAAACATTCGCTCTGACCAAACTATTTTTGTCCAGCAGTTTTACCGATACACAATCATTAAAAAAACACTACAAAAAGAGTTTTAAGTTAACCGACTTCGCTACCACATAAACAACCTTTTTTTATTGTCCCCAACATTCTGGTCAACGAAATCATTATTATAGACAGTCATTCTATTTAAGGACAATTATCACAGCTTTCGTTCAACCAGTTAAAAACAACAATTATTGTAAAAGCTACAGCGCGATCAACGTTTGCCCATTTACGTACTCGCGATGAGATTCGTTTCTTCTGGTCACCAAGCCTACCGTTTACAAACGCATGCGCACTAATTGGGATTCCCCCAATTTTCTCGACCTTGACCTCAGAACTCTCGAAGCCACTACTTCGGCGTTCAATTTAGCTCGTGCATACCGAGTAGCTGGCAACTTTGCTTTCGAAGTTCCCACTTCCAATGTCAAGGGCCTCTCGCTTGACATAATTATACGACGATATCGCATCTCAAGGGTCCTTACCCATCCAAAAGAAACCTCCAGCGCATACTACAATTGCAGGACATTCCGTTTTTAAAGGCAGCTCATTGGGAAATGATCTCAGACACAATATCGAAGACGTGAAATGCGTCAATCGAGCAACTGTCGTAACTTGGCTACAATGAGACGGTCTCCTACCTTGCACCATAGACACGGACTGTGACATTCTTGTTTAATTTAGGTGAAATGCTTAAAACAGAGTGACTCAAAAGCGACAGTTCGATCAGTTACTGACCGAAAAAAACGTGCTCGAGTCATTCGGCGAAGGTGG
Source organism: Littorina saxatilis (assembly GCF_037325665.1). Classification (NCBI taxonomy): domain Eukaryota; kingdom Metazoa; phylum Mollusca; class Gastropoda; order Littorinimorpha; family Littorinidae; genus Littorina; species Littorina saxatilis. The sequence continues at coordinate 26,412,707 of NC_090252.1, read as the reverse complement.
CGAGCTTTCAAACCAGCACGACTGAATAACTCAGAATGCCTTTTTTCATCATGCCTCTATTCTACACGAGTAACATAGTGCAGTGGTAACGGTTCCGGACTCTCGTTCATTCGCTCCGGGTTCAAGTTCCGCCAGGAGCTATATATTTTTTTATTAATCTTTTCCTTTTTAAGCCTCCGCAATTGCATTCCGGCTGCAAAAACCGGGTTTTGCCTCTGTGTTAATTTTATTCATTTGCAAAAGAAACCTTCCTATGCTTTGAAAAAATCATATCATGTCTTGACTTTCAACTGTACGCGCGTGTGTATAATTATGTGTGTCACTACGGTGAGTATGTGTGTGTGTGTGTGTGTGTGTGTGTGTGTGTGTGTGTGTGTGTGTGTGTGTGTGTGTGTGTGTGTGTGTGTGACTTGTGTCATCATAGTTTCAGTGTGTGTATGAGTGTAGATTGAGAGAGAATGAGAGAAAGTGAGAGAGAGTGAGTGTGTGGTTATTTGTTTGTGACTGTGTGCGTGCGTGTATGGGTGCGTGTGTGTGTATATGTGTGCGCGCGAGCGCGCGCGTGTGTGTGTGTGTGCAGTGTGTGGTGTGTGTGTGTTTATGTGTGCCGTCAGTCAGTGTCACTTGTGTCATAGTGTCAGTATGTGCATGAGTGTACGTTTGTCTGTGTGTGCGTGTGTCGTAAGAGAGAGAGAGAGAGAGAGAGAGAGAGAGAGAGAGAGAGAGAGAGAGAGAGAGAGAGAGAGAGAGAGAGAGAGAGAGAGAGAGAGCGACCGACACTTCTTTGGCAATTTTGGACCAGACAGCGTCTTTATGTTTTAACAGTTAGACTGTTCTGAAATTTGGACAGAATAACCGTTCTTTCGTAAAACACTTCTGTCAAGAGTACAGCAATTTCACCATCTGAAAAAGGCGCAGAACGCCCCTCCGTGTCTACTTTCTTTTTGAGCGGCACACGTGCCTTGCCATTTTCGTTGACTGCCATGTTGATAGAAACGTGCGCATGCGTATTAGTAGGGATTCCCCCAATTTCCCCGACCTTGACCTTAATACTCTCGCTGTCACTACTTTGGCGTTCAAGTCAGTTCATGCATTGTGAACAGTGTTAGAAAGTTGACTTCGGGAGTTCCCACTTCGAAAAGAGGCCTCTACTTCCAGTGTTTCTTACTTCTAGTTCATGCATACGAGCCCAGTTTAGTCTGCGAGACGAATGACGTCGTGGCTTCCAGGTCTTGTCTGCTCCCACAGAGTTTGGTGCGGAGAGGGACTGATGCTGGCCACACTTTGTCTCTGATTGGTTTGAGTTGGGGGCATGTCATTAAGACATGTTCTGGAGTCTGGTCTTCCAGACCACAGGGACAGGTTGGTGATGGGGTCAGCTTCAGCTTCCTGAACATGTGGGCGTTGAGGCGACAGTGACCAGTTCGTAGTCGCATGATCACTACTTGCTGCCATCGTTCTAGGAGATGATATGCGTCTCTCGTGGATTGTGGTCGCATTGCTGCCTTCACGAGGGTTTTCTTTTCAGCGAAGCTGACTGGGTTGTCTGGTTGTTCCTCCCTGGCTCCGAGTTTGGCGAGCTTATCAGCTGTTTCATTGCCTGGAATTCCGCAGTGTGCTGGAACCCATTGCAGGACTACTCGTCGAGTCTTGGCAAGCTCCTGGAGTTTCTCCATCAGACGAGGAAGTTTGCTTCCTGCAAGGGCTTCCAGGGCAGACAGTGCATCGGAGAGGAAAACAACTTGGGGGCATTCGCTTTCCGAGTCATGAATCATGGAGGCTGCTTGCATGATGGCCTGAACTTCTGCTGCATAGTTTGAGCAGTACTTTCCTGTTGGTATCCCTGCTGTAGAAGTGTGCCCCTCAGGAGATCTGACAAGTACACCTGCTCCTCCATTGGCCACGGCGTTTGTGACGTGAATTGATTTCGGTGTTTTAAGTCATCGCAGGTCGTGCTTAAAGGGTCACTATAATTTATTTGATATGATAAGCAAGGTAAACAAAAACAAATAAAACAAAAGATAGGTGGGGGTGGGGGTCAGTTCAAATTCTCAAAACCCTCTGCCAAAAAGTATATATCCTCATCACGTATGTGCCTTTTTGTATGTATTCATGTGTGGACCAATTTCTCGCATTTTTGTGTGTCGTTTGCTTTTATGACGGAAGCTGCATAACCAGTGATCACAGCGGCTTTTGACAGTGCGATGTGAAAATTGGTGGAACAGTAATTAGATAAGACTCGTCTGTCGCACTTCTTTGGTCTACCCTGGTTAGTTTTCAAGTGATCACTTGGTCACCTCAGCCGACAAGAAACAAGCGTGTAAATTACAACTTTTACGAGCTGACCCGAGGGTACCCTTTGGCGTGTAAAGCAGACGAAGTATTTCGTCGCTCTATATCAGTCTGATATGGTCTGATGTACCTCTCGGCTATCCAAGGAATAGAGTGTTACATAATATCATTGCTGTGCAGCACAGGCAAAATCCTCCCCTTTAGCTGCTGGCCAGCCGCTACCTGATACCCCCTGCTGCCAGACATTCCATTCTGGCGTGCGCAGCCGTCGAGGCTTACCTCCACTCCACAGCCCGGCTATGCTGAAGTGGCTGGGGCGTGGCAAAGGCGCTGTGCGTGATGCAGCAATCATACCCCCACCTCCACCATTAAGAAACACCCCGTCCCTGCCCTCCGCAAAAACCAGTTGCATAAACAAAAGCATAACCCTCCCCCCGAAGAGCTAGACTTGAACGAGGGACAAACCGAACCAAAAACCATTAACACAGACGAAATGATCAACGAAATATTTATATTATATGTAATTTTCTAGAAATAGTGAACACCACTATAAGCATTATGCTTGTTGTTGTTTACTCAATATGCGTTTTTTGTAAATAATGCACAAACGTTAAATAAAACAGTTTAAACCAAATATTTTCTAAAGTAATGACCAAAGTACAAGAAGGCATGATCGAATCAACAAAGGCAGCCCAACGAGAGGCAGAGAAAGAGTTAGCCGATATAGTTTTAATAAAAATCCAGACTAAAAAAGTCCCCCCCCCCCCCCCCCCCCCCCCACAGAACAAACACCGCTCTTGGATTTCGTGGAACACGCTCTGGTCGGCATGGTCGAGGCTAGACAAAAACAAAGTCCCGGGTCACTGATAGACACACTAGTCGGCATATTTAATATTTTAATACCTTCACTAACACCAGCCTAGGCCCCATCTCACCCAGCAATACCATGCTGGTTCTGGGATCTCTGGCGGGATCAAAAGACCTTACTGCTAAAGAAATCCACCAACTAAAATTAACCCTTTAATGGAGAGAAGAGACAGATTAACGTACTTCAAACTAAACCCGCTTTGCAACCCTGTATGATTATATGGACAAATATAACCTTATGCCAATTCAACTCTTTAACCCGGACGATAAACACGGCCTCGACCATGTCTCGTTCTTCACAAAAACAATCTACAACTCTGACATATCCTGTTGTTTTTAAAACTAAAACGCTATTGGGGACACACAGCTCGCAGGGAGCGAAGGGCATTGCCCCACCTCGCGGGCGTGTGACGGTGTGTGTGTTTTTGTTTTTGTTTTTTTTCCTGATGTTTTCGTTCCTCTTCCTATTGTTGTTGTCACTCGGGTAACAGGGAGCGAAGGGCAGTGCCCCACGTCGTGATCGAGTGCCACAACCCAGACTTTTCCTTTAATGTATATAGGTTTTAAACTCCTGCTTCCGGATTACACAATAAACATGAAAACATGATTATATAAACGAGAGGATAGCTGTTTTCTCTCTCAGTTAATACTGCAAATATACCGTCGCCTCCCCTGCGACTATTGTAGTGGCGGGGAGGTCGACGGACAATGTAGATAGATTTCTTAATCTTATCATTTTATCCTATTTATAATGAACAAATGCCGTATAGCAACTCATGCGTGCGTAAATGAAAAGATGTGTCCAAATGTTATTATCCTATAGAAGATCAGTATTACGTGTTTGCGCATGTTCTTTATATTTTTCTCACAATGTTGTCACTTTTAAACCTTTTAACAGGTGGTCCTGAGTTTTATCTTTTGTTTTATTTTTATTTTTTTAACGAAACTAAAATTGAATTAAAATTCATGTTTTTAATGGTCCTTCCCCTAGGAAGTCAACGCATATATTAAAAGAAAAATTTTATCAATATTCCTCTTACAAGGATCTTAACGTATACTTCTTATTACCCCACCCCCTCCCTTATTCATGGAGAGCGGGGCCGGGGTCCTATTACGGTCGGGCTTGCTTGGTCTTGCCCTTTTCTTTCCCTCCTTATTTTTTTTATTTTTTTTATTTTTTTTATAAAAAAGCGTATCATCATCTCATGTCTCTAAAAGGAAAATAGGACTTGAAATGTGGGTGTTGATTTTGTTTGTTTGTTTAAGTTCAGCACACTTCGTGATGGAAACTCTTCATATGAAAGAAGCACACTTGGAGAGACTACATTCTCTGTATTTGTGTATGTCGAGAAAGATCAAAAAAGAAATATGACACTCTAGTGAAATTGTGTGGGTATTCCACCGCAGAACAACATTTGCTTGAGAGTCGCTGTGTGGATTGTGAAAATTTGGACTTGCACTACATGGAGAACAGAGGGTGAGGAAACACATTCCTTTGTTAACACCCTCAAGGGCCGAGTTCTGGGAATAAACAATAATGAAGATAAACACTGATCAGAGTGCTCATGAAGGAACAGCTAACCATTGTCTCTCCCCTCCTTACAGAACAGCATTGTCAAGTCCAAATAAATGCAAACCTTTTTTCTTTTTTTTCCAAAATTTTAATTAATCAATAAACACATAATAACAAACATGGTAACTGTGTGTTTTCTGTTTGTACACATAATTTCTCATTTACATGCATTACCTTAAGTCAGAGACGATAAATTTTTCTAATTAATAAAACGTCAGACTAACGAAATCTCAAAACAACATGATTTCCAAAAATAATTTCCAGTGTTAATGGTGAATCGTTTTTTTTTAAAATGCTTACGCACATCTTTGCGATTAAAATAATATGATTAATCTTCTTCATATTTTTGCTGTTACTTTTAATACCAAAAAGCACATCTGTAACATTCAACCTAGTTCTTTCGCCAATGTTTACTAATATGTTCAATATATTTCCAGAACCTGAGCACGGTTGGGCATTCAAAGAAAAAATGCTCCAATACATCAAGTTCATCCTCACAATATGTTCAGTTTTTATCAGCCTTCACTTTCATTTTACACAATAAAATATTAGTTGGATAAATGTTTTGCAATATTTTCCAATGCAGTACACGTAATCGAACTTCACTAGTGACAGTGGCTGCTAAGTTCCAATTCTGTTCGTCAATTTCAAATCCTAACTTTCTTCTCCAAAATCCTTCTGAACAGGGTGGGCTGTATTTTTTCCTACGAGAACCTTTCGAATTTCTTTTACTGATCTCACTTTTTTTTCTCAAAAGGTCGGAGTGTCACAGACTGAACAATTTACATCGTCTATAGCTACATTTCTTAAAAGGAGATGTACAGCTGTACGAACAACATTGTACTCAAGCAACCTATTTGCAGTGTAGCCAGTTTTTTTCACACACTTCTTCATAGGTAGCAAAACGTCCATTCTCACACACATCGCTCACATAAGCTACATTATACCACTTTTAATCCAATCCGCAAAAAAGAGTGGGTTACCTTGACAAATTATATCTTTGTTGTTCCACAACAAACCCGATACAGAATGACCATTATCGACTTGATTATTATCAAGCCATGCTTTCAACACAGCGGACCAAAATTCCGATTTAATACTGTCCAATCCTTTAAATGGTTTGCTATTAATGTTTGCAAAAAAACATTCAAAGCGACTCCCAAAACGGAGAAACAGTGCTTTTGGGAGCCATGACCATTTCTGGTCTTCATTAGACCGAGTTAGGTTCACAACCCAGCTTAACAAAAAGGAACACTGCATCTGTCGCAAATCAATCATATTCAATCCACCTTGCTTAACTTCGTTACATAAAATAGTTCTTTTCACCTTTTTAAATGCCTTCCTGTTGCAGTCTTTTTTGCGCCACACGAAGCGAAACATTAACCTATTAATTTCAATTAGAACGTCGTCTGGTACAATCTGTGCCTGCATTATATAGACAAAATGTGGCAGAATAAACGTTTTGAATACACAGACTTTACCAATAATGCTCAAATTCCTTTTCTCCCACATGCAGATGAGCCTTTATGCAACATTCACTCTCTCTTCCCAATTCTCTCTCACTTTTGACGCACGCATATAATTAGTAATTAAATTACAGAAATATACACCCAGAATTTTCATTTTGTCTGTATATATGCAAAACCGCAACACTCATTCCTACAGTTCTTCCGTGACCCAAACCACATTAGCTTGGATTTTTGGTGATTTATGTTTAAACCTGATATTTCCGAAAATGTATCAATCAAAGCCAGGCCTTGGAACACGTCATGTTCATCTTGCAAAAACAATGTAACATCATCAGCGTACAACAATACTTTCAAAACTTTATCCATATCTCCGTTGTTCCATAATGACATACCCTTTATATTTTTGGCCTCTCGAATTTTAATTGCTAACAATTCAACTGCTAATACGAAGGCTAGTGCGAAAAAAGGACACCCTTGCCTTATTCCGGAATCAATATTAAAAAATTCAGATAACCAACCACAATAATTTACACAACTTTTTGCATTTTTCATCAAAACATCAACCCATTTCACAAAATCAGTTCCAAAACCAAATTTTTCAAACATCTTCAACATAAACTCTTTGGAAATGCAATCAAATGCATGAAAAAAGTCAATTGACACCATCAATCCAGGCTTATTATTTAAATCTGCATGTTCTAAAACATCATCAACTAATCGCAATAAGGTTTAGACACGTCTACCTTTTATATACCCAACTTGATCCTCATTCACAACACTCCCAACAACATCAGAGAGCCGAAGAGCTAAACATTTCGCTAATAACTTATAATCTGTATTGGTCAGAGAAATAGGTCTCCAATTCTTTAAATCATTTCTTGATAAATCCTTCCCTTAATGAATCAGTGTAATTGCCGCTTTACACTGTGAATTAGATAGAGTTCCATTCTTAAAAGCAGAGTTAAAAGAAGCAAGTATATACCTTTTTAGGCTCCTCCAAAAAAAACTTATAAAACTCAACTGTTAATCCATCAATTCCAGGCGCAGAACCATTATTCATACGCTTTAGAGCTGACAAAACTTCTCCTTCTACCACTTCCCCTTCACAGCTGTCTGTCTGCTAATCATTTATTTTTAAAACATTTGTTCCATTCAAAAAAGTGTCAATTTTCAAGCTCACGTTTCCCTCATCAATTTTTCGTTTATACAAATCAGCAAAATACGTTTTTTGGACGAGAAGAGTATCCTCTTGCGTTGTAACAATTCGTCCATTATCATCTGTTACACTTTCCATTATTTTTGCATTTGCTCTCGCCTTTTCTAACCCAAGAAAAAACAAGGTGTGTTCCTTTCACCCTGCTCGATCCATTGAACTCTTGCACGCACCTGCGCTGCACGAGATTTACGCTGCTCTAACAGTTCTAACTGCAGCTTGACCTTCTGCCGTTTACCTTGCTTAGAATACAGTCAGGGGAGATCCCAAGGGCTTTATCCAACTCATTTAATTCTCCATACAATTTTGCAACATCATTTTTAATTTCAAAACTTTTAAGCTTACTAAAATTTTGGGAGAAATCCTTGATTCTCATTTTCAATAATTCCCAACCAAGTTGACAATCCTCTTCATCATCAAGTTGAAATGTGTCAAACATTTTGTTCATTTGATCAACAAAGCTCACATCATGTAACATAGAATTATTAAATTTCCAATAACCCTCTCCTCTAACGACATCAGAGAGTTTAATATGAATACTACAGCCTCTATGATCCGACGTCGCAACAGAGATTATGTCACAATCAACAATCTTTTCAAATACACTTAAACTACTAAAAACGTAGTCAAGTCTTCTTGCCACAAATGGAACATTTTTTGACCATGTAAATTCTTTTCTATCTAAATTATGCATTCTCCATACATCGTATAAATTACATTCATTCACCAGGTCATTAAATTGTTTCACAACAACATTTGAATGATTCTCTCCACATATTATGTCGAGCTCATTGCTCATGACACAATTAAAATCACCACACAACACTATATCACCATCTTCCTTTTTTAACATGTCTGATACATCTGTAAAAAAAAAGTCATTTTCTTTCTAGACTCGTTGGGTGCATATACATTTGCGATAATCAAACATTGGTTATTACTACCAATCTTCACAGCAAGAATGCGCTTCGTTTCACACACGATCTTTACATAATCACATACAAACCCTTTTTTCAATAATATAACCTGTCCCGAGCTATGCACGGTACTTTCGCTGTAAAACAGATCACCATCCCACTCTCTCCTCCATTCTTCACTGACATCTTTAGTAATATGCGACTCTTGCAAACAAATGACATCATACTTTTTGCTTCTGAAAAACGTAAACAAACTTTTCCTTTTTCTTTTGGTTCTTAATCCTCGAGTATTCAGCGAAAACAATTTCATGTTACAAGCCATGTTACAAGCCATTGTCAGTGTCTAGTATCAGTGTCAGTTCTTGTTACACAGCACGTGCGCTAGTTGGCACTCGCATCAAGCCGTGCGTGTTTCTCCACGCCTCGTAATTCTGTTGTTGGGGAAACCCCCTCTGTCTCTGGGCGTGTCCGCTTGGGGGTATTTGACCGAGTGCGAAAGTCAAAATCGAGTTGTGTTTGTTTTTTGCTGTTTTTGTCTTTTGTTAATTGTGTACCTCTTTCTACGAGTGCTGATTTTCCCTGCTTCTGTTTTGGTTTGTGTTTTGCAGAGGAGTGCGTGTTTGTGTTTTTGCTTTGGGGTTGCTTATCTGTCTGAGCTGAGTTGCGCCGCCCTTGTGAGGGGGTGTCGTCTGTGGAAGCTTGTGATTCTTTGCTGATGTCTGTCTGGGTGTCTTCCCACTTGTCCTCTTCCGTCTCTCCATCACCCATCCATTGCGTCATCGGCACGGGAGTCCTGCACGGGGCCGCTCTGTCCACCCTCGTTGGTTGGTTCGGTGGGCGCGCTGATGGGATCCCACACTGACGTGGGATGTGGGCGGTCACACACTGGATCGCCCTGCTTGTGGCCGCTGCCCTTACACGCCCTGCGCGTGATAGGGTTGACACATGTCCAAACTCGGTGGCCTGGCTGGAGGCAGCGAGAGCACTGGGGAATCCCCCTTTCTGTTTTGGGTTGCTCTTTGTGGAAGAGCCTTGCTTAAAAACATAATTTTCAGCTGTTTTTCTAGAGGCTTTGCTGGCACATTTATAAACACAAAACGCCTCCCTGTCAGAAAGCGCGTCAGTTTTTCATCTTTAAATAAATGCAAACCTGTCTAAACTGGCCTAACTTACAGTGTTTCTTTATGGTTCTGATTTTGTAGATTTTGTTTGTGTTCCTTCAGAGACAACAGAAAGGTGTTTTATTTCCTTCTTTGAGAAGTGTCTTTTTGTGAAACAAGTTTGAATACGATGTACTGAAAAAGATCTCAGCCTGCTTCTGTGATAGAGTTTTAAATAATAAACTATCAGCAACTGACTCAGTGACTGACTAATAGAATAACCAGAGTTCTATAGACAAACACAGTGAATGTGAGAACCCTCTCTCTGTAAGTGTTTACACAAGCAACAGGAGTACCGTTAGCTGCTATCTTGCCTGGCGCGTCCCCCCCCCCCCCCCCCCCCCCACAGTGGAGTAATTAACCCCTTCCTGCCGGCTAATAAGATTCGGTAACCAGACTGGTGGTGAGTGATTCTGCATGCAGGCATGTTGTACTTCACACTGCATTACTAACATTGCTTGAGGGAAGTGGACATCTTGAGTAATTGGGGTGTGGATGGAGTGAAGATTGGAAGGGATTGTGCTCGG
>NC_090252.1:26395189-26400189 GCF_037325665.1 Littorina saxatilis | reverse complement strand
TGTGCGCGTGCGTGCGTGTGTGTGTGTGTGTGTGTGTGTGTGTGTGTGTGTGTGTGTGTGTGTGTGTGTGTGTTCGACGGTGTGTGGGTGTGTGTGTGTGCACCCCTACCCCCACCCCACCCACACACACACACTATTATGACCTGATTATTTGCGCCTCAATATTTTATTTATTTTCTTACGTTTTATGTTGTTTGTTGTGATTCACCACACCCGAGTTTCTCGAAATTGAGATAATAAAGTGTTCTATGTCTAACACACATGCACACACGCGCGTAAGATAAACAAATCCAATCTTGACTTTCAACTTTGCATAAACATACATCCTGTTCACAATTAACGAGGACAAACTTCTTCTTCTGCTTGGCGTTCGCAGAGGTTACACAATCAGTCCAGCACTGGTGATAAATGTTGTCGTTTTCTCCAACTCCTGTCGACTGCCGTATAGTTTGGTCTGCAAGGGAGTTGGTGACGGCCACACTTCTTTTCGTTCCTCATCTAGTAAGGGACATCGCTGTAAGATGTGTTCCGCTGTTTGGTCCTCTTGACCGCAGGCACAGGTTGGTGATGGCGCCAGCTTGAACTTTCGGTTCATGTGAGCATTGAGCCTGTTGTCGCCAGTACGCAGCCTGATGAGGTTGACTTGCTGCTCTCTGGACATTGTGTGGTAGTCATCTCTGTTTGTCCTTGGCCTCATCAATGCCTTGATGATTGTCTTCTGCTCACTAAAGCTGACACTGTTTTCAGGTTGGTCTTCCACGGCTCCTTCTTTTGCCAGCTCATCTGCCCTTTCATTTCCTGGTATCCCACAGTGTGCTGGTATCCACTGGAGGACAACTCTTCTGGTTTATCTGACCATCTGTAAAGCTTTGGCCAGCTGTGGGAGTTTGTCGTTCTCTAGGGCCTGAAGGACTGAAAGGGCGTCCGAGAGGAAGACAACTTGGTAGCAAGGGTCTGCGGAGTCCTGAACGAAGGAGGCGGCCTGCATGAGAGCTTCTGCTTCTGCTTTATAGTTTGTGCAGTGTTTGCCAGTGGCAACGCTGGATGTAGCTGTATGTCCCCCAGGGAACTGGATGAGAATGCCTGCACCTCCATTGAGCACGGCGTTAGTTGCTGATCCATCGGTGTATACATGGATCCACGCCTCTTTTGGGTACTGTTCGTCGATCAGGGCTAAGGTGAGTGCCTGTCGAGCTGTGTCATTCTGATCTTCTCCTGAGGTAATATGTGGAACACAGGTGCAGATCTGGATGCCTGGTTTCTCTGTTGCCTTGGGGGTTTCCTCTTCTTCTTGAGTCAGAGGTAAAGTGTTCTGTGGAAGGACTTCCCTGTACTGTCGAGAAAGTCTCTTGCTCTCGTGTACAAAACTGCTCCGTTTAAGCCGGTTCTTGGTGAGGTTGCTCAGTCTGTGCTTCATGGGGTGGTCGGGTAGGCACTTGAGCTTCTCGGCCTGTACCATAGTCTTGGCTTCTCTTCTCTGACAGAGGGGTTGGATGGTGGTAAGCTTCTCCATTTCCTTGATGGGCGTGGATTTCATTGCACCGGTGATGAGTCGGAGGGTCTGGTTTTGCACACGGTCAAGGGTCTGCAGGTTTGTCTTGGCTGAGGTTGACCACGCTGTGGAGCCGTACTCGAGGTGGGGTCTGATTGTTCCCTGGTATACTGTCTTCAGTATCTTCTCGTTCGCTCCCCAGGTGGTACCTGCCAGCTTCCTGAGTATGGCTAGCTTGCGCCGGGCCTTCGTCTCTGCCTGTGCAATGTGTGGTTTCCAGGTCTGCCGTCTATCAAAGGTGACACCAAGGTACGTTGCTTCTTCATCCTCTCTCAGAGGAGTTCCACCAAGCCTAATGGTTCCGGCTTTCTGCTTTGGCGACAGTGTGAATAGGGTGGTGGAGGATTTCTCCTTGTTGATGGAGACGCATGCGTTCAGCCTATCTGCCGCTTGCTGCATTCTGTAGGTGGCAGTACTTGCGTGCTCCTCCTTGCACCAGATCACAAAGTCGTCTGCGTAGAGAGCAGCTTTGATTCGCTTGGGCATCTCAGACACCAGATCGTCGATGAAGCGAAGGAAGAGTGTGGGGGAGAGGACTCCGCCCTGAGGGACGCCATGACGAAGGAGGAACTTCTTGCTTTTGGTCTGGTCGACGTTAACTCTTGCCCTGCGGTTATAGAGGTAAGAGCGAATTTACTGGTACATGTTGCTGGACACGCCTTTCCTCAGCAGTTTTACAAGGAGTCCATCTTTCCAGACCTTGTCAAAGGCCTTCTGAAGATCTATCCAGGTGACGAAGACCAGCTTCTGTTCCTGAAAGGCAGCTTCAACTTCTTGCGCCAGGTAAGTGACCTGATCTTCAGTGCTGCGGAACTGTCGGAATCCAGCTTGTTCAGGGGCGAGGAGGTTCATGGATTCCAGGTACCACCTGAGGCGCTCGTTCACAATTCTCTCCAGGGTCTTCACAACACAGCTGGTGAGGCTGATTGGGCGATAGCTGGTGGCCTTCTTTGGATCCTTCCCTTTTTTTAAGATGGGGATCATGATCGCTTCTCGCCAGAGTTGTGGTAGCGATCCTTTTTGCCAGCTGCTGTTGAAGACCTCGAGTAGCTTGTTCTCTGCTGCACTACCAAGGTGGGTTAGCATCTCGTTGGTGATGCCGTCTGGGCCAGGGGACTTCTTCGCCTTTGACTTTTTCAGAGCTGAGTGCAGCTCCTGGAGTGTGAGTGGTTGACTCATGGCGTCCACTGTCGACTGTCTGGCAGGTCTCTCTCTTTTCTTTCTTCTTGCTTCTCTCTGTTTCTCGGGGCTAACATGGAGGTTGCTCTCAGCTGCATAGCTTTCAGCAAATTGGTTGGCAGCATGCTTTCCAGTTAGCACCTTCCCGTTCTCTTCTAATGTGATCTTTCCTCTGCTGGTGTTCTCATCATTCAACTGCTTGGTGAGCCTCCAGAGCTTTCTGCCATCCTTCTCAAGGTTCAGAGAGCTTGTTTTCTCTTGCCAGCTTCTCCGTCTTGCCTGTAGCTTCTTTTTGAGAAATTTGGCTTTGGCTTCCTGGAGGCGGATGTTGTTGTTTTGTGACGGGTTGACTTCTGCTTCCCTTCTGGCGTTCCTGCAATTCATTGCTCCAGTAGGGCTTATAGTCTCTCCTGGCACCCCTGGGAATGGACTCACGCGCCGCTCTGAGGATGCTCATGTTGAAGTCCTTCGCCACCATGTTGATGTCTCGACCCTCGACTCTGATGTCTTTGGTGAGTTCGCTGGTGCGGTGTCTAAAGAGGAACCAGTTCGCTCTTTTGTAGTTCCACCGTGGGAAGGAAGCTTCAGTGCAGGACTCCATGCCCAGGGTCAAAAAGACTGGCCGATGGTCACTTCCACCTAGCTGTTCTCCGACCTCTCTGCTGGTTAGCTGGTGCATGTCTTCCGTGCAGAAAGCTAGGTCAGAAGTTGATGTAGTGTGCCATCTTCTGGAGTAGAATGTAGGGCAGTCAAAGGGACTGTTCAAAAGGATGAGACCTTTGTCGTCCTGCCAGTTCTCCACCTCTTCTCCTCTCCGATCCAGGTGGTCATATCCCCAACTCTGTGAATGACTGTTGAAGTCACCCACCACGATGAAGTTGGAGGCCTTTGCGGGGATCGTGTCAAGGGCGAGGTGTCTATCATTGGGGCAGCAGAAGTTGACAAGATGGAATTCTGATGTCTTCGTCTGGATTCGAATCACCTGATATTCGGAGTCCTCCATGTGCGTTTCTATCAAACAGGCATTGATGTTGTTCCTGATGAGGGTCAGGATTCCTCCTTTGCTTCGGTCTGTTCTGTCGGACCTAAATTGGTAGCCTCTCACTTTGAAGGACTTTTGGGGTGTCAGGTGCGTCTCCTGAATACAGCAGATGTTGATGTTCTTCTCATGCAGGATATGCTCCAACTCTGTCTTCTTGTTCAGGATACTTTCTGCGTTCCAGTGCATGACCTGAAAAGGTCGCTGCTGACTGGGTTTCTTCCTGGGCCCGTATGCATGAACTAGAAGTAAGAAACACTGGAAGTAGAGGCCTCTTTTCGAAGTGGGAACTCCCGAAGTCAACTTTCTAACACTGTTCACAATGCATGAACTGACTTGAACGCCAAAGTAGTGACAGCGAGAGTATTAAGGTCAAGGTCGGGGAAATTGGGGGAATCCCTACTAATACGCATGCGCACGTTTCTATCAACATGGCAGTCAACGAAAATGGCAAGGCACGTGTGCCGCTCAAAAAGAAAGTAGACACGGAGGGGCGTTCTGCACCTTTTTCAGATGGTGAAATTGCTGTACTCTTGACAGAAGTGTTTTACGAAAGAACGGTTATTCTGTCCAAATTTCAGAACAGTTAATTAGAAAAAAACACGGTAAACACCAAGTTTACAGAACAGTCGGTTAAACATAAAGACGCTGTCTGGTCCAACTGAAATTGCCAAAGAAGTGTCGCTCTCTCTCTCTCTCTCTCTCTCTCTCTCTCTCTCTCTCTCTCTCTCTCTCTCTCTCTCTCTCTCTCTGACGACACATGCACACACAGACAAACGTACACTCATGCACATACTGACACTATGACACAAGTGACACTGACGGCACACATAACTTGTGACACACACACACTGCACACACACACACGCGCGCGCGCTCGCGCGCACACATATACACACACACACGCACCCATACACGCACGCACACAGTCACAAACAAATAACCACACACTCACTCTCTCTCACTTTCTCTCATTCTCTCTCAATCTACACTCATACACACACTGAAACTATGATGACACAAGTGACACGTCACACACACACACACACACACACACACACACACACACACACACTCACCGTAGTGACACACATATACACACGCGCGTACAGTTGAAAGTCAAGACACTCCATGATATGATTTTTTCAAAGCATAGGAAGGTTTCTTTTGCAAATGAATAAAATTAACACAGAGGCAAAACCCGGTTTTTGCAGCCGGAATGCAATTGCG
>NC_090252.1:26352689-26387689 GCF_037325665.1 Littorina saxatilis | reverse complement strand
CGAAAATACAATATTTAGTCAAGTAGCTGTCGAACTCACAGAATGAAACTGAACGCAATGCCATTTTTCAGCAAGACCGTATACTCGTAGCATCGTCAGTCCACCGCTCATGGCAAAGGCAGTGAAATTGACAAGAAGAGCGGGGTAGTAGTTGCGCTAAGAAGGATAGCACGCTTTTCTGTACCTCTCTTTGTTTTAACTTTCTGAGCGTGTTTTTAATCCAAACATATCATATCTATATGTTTTTGGAATCAGGAACCGACAAGGAATAAGATGAAAGTGTTTTTAAATTGATTTCGACAATTTAATTTTGATAATAATTTTTATATATTTAATTTTCCGAGCTTGTTTTTAATCCGAATATAACATATTTATATGTTTTTGGAATTAGAAAATGATGGAGAATAAGATGAACGTAAATTTGGATCGTTTTATAAATTTTTATTTTTTTTTTACAATTTTCAGATTTTTAATGACCAAAGTCATGAATTAATTTTTAAGCCACCACGCTGAAATGCAATACCGAAGTCCGGGCTTTGTCGAAGATTACTTGACCAAAATTTGAACCAATTTGGTTGAAAAATGAGGGCGTGACAGTGCCGCCTTAACTTTCACGAAAAGCCGGATATGACGTCATCAAAGACATTTATCAAAAAAATGAAAAAAACGTTCGGGGATTTCATACCCAGGAACTCTCATGTCAAATTTCATAAAGATCGGTCCAGTAGTTTAGTCTGAATCGCTCTACACACACACACACACAGACACACAGACACACAGACACACACACGCACATACACCACGACCCTCGTCTCGATTCCCCCTCGATGTTAAAATATTTAGTCAAAACTTGACTAAATATAAAAAACAAAAAACAAAAAAACAAACAAAAAAAGAAAGGGTTGAAGCTGCCTGCCAACTGAGATAAAAAAAACATTTAAAAAAAGGAGAAAAAAGTTCAACATAATCATTTATTTTTCTCCCTAACATTCAGGTCAACAAAGTCATTGTCATAGCTAGGCAGTCATTCGATTCCAAGACAATCATCACAGGTTTGAACCGACCCTTTCGTTTAACCATTAAAAAAACAACAGCAATAATACATGTAACGCTGTTAGTACTACAGCGCGCACAACGTTCGCCCTTTTGAACTCGCGATGAGACTTGTTTCTTCTGGTCGCTAAGCTTACCGTTAACAAACGTACTAGTTGGGATTCCCCCAATTTTCGCGACCTTGACCGAATACTCTCGAAGTCAGCACTACGGCGTTCATGCATAGGGAACAGTTAGAAAGTTAACTTCGGGAGTTCCCACTTTCAAAAGAGGGACTCTACTTCCAGTGTTTCTGACTTCCAGTTCATGCATACGGGCCCTGGCAGAAGCAACAACTATAGTAAAAGCTACAGCGCGATCAACGTTCGCCCATTTACGAACTCGCGATGAGATTTGTTTCCTCTGGTCACCAAGCCTACCGTTTACAAACGCATGCGCACTAATTGGGATTCCCCCAATTTCCTCGACCTTGACCTCAGAACTCTCGAAGCCACTACTTCGGCTTTCAATTTAGCTCTTGCATACCGAGTAGCTGGCAACTTTGCTTCCGAAGTTCCCACTTTCAATGTTAATTTGCAGGGTCTCTTACTTGACATATACGACGATATTGCTTCTTAAATGTCCTTACCCATCCAAAAGAAACCTCCAACGCATACTACAATTGCAGGACATTCCTGTTTTTAAGGCAGCTCATTGGGAAATGAGCTCAGACAGAATATCGAAGACGTGAAATGCGTCAATCGAGCAACTGTCGTAACTCGGCTACAATGAGACGGTCGGCTACCTTGCACCATAGACACAAACTGTGACATTCTTGTTTAATTTAGGTGAAATGCTTGAAACAGAGTGGCTCAAAAGCGACAGTTCGATCAGTTACTAACCGAAAAAAACGTGCTCGAGTCATTCGGCGAAGGTGGCGAGCTTTCAAACCATCACGACTGAATAACTCATATTACATCTTTTCATCACGCTTTTATTCACACGAGTAGCATGGTGCAGTGGTTACGGATTCGGTTCAAGTGCAGCTGGGAGCAAAAGTTTTTTTTATTGTTTTTTTTAATTGATCTTTTTCTTTATAGGCCTCAATTGCATTCGCTGCAACAACCGGTTTTTGTCTCTGTGTTCGGTTTTTTTTAATTGCGTAAAGAAACTGTCCTATGCTTTCACAAAAAATCCAATCTTGACTTTAATATAAAAAGCAGGAAAAAAGAACAGAAAAAAAGATCAATAAAGACGGATGCTCCCCGATAACCAAAAAAAATAAAAAAATAAAAAAATAAAAAAAAGAGGCAAAAAAGAAAGGGTTGAAGCTGCCTGCATGCAACTAATATTTAAAAAAAAGGAGAAAAAAAGTTCAACATAATCATCCATTTTTCTCCCTAACATTCAGGTCAACAAAGTCATTGTCATAGCTAGGCAGTCATTCGACAATCATCACAGGTTTGAACCGACCCTTTCGTTTAACCATTCAAAAAACAACAGCAATAACGCTGTTAGTACTACAGCGCGCTCAACGTTCGCCCTTTTGAACTCGCGATGAGACTTGTTTCTTCTGGTCGCCAAGCTTACGCATGCGTACTAGTTGGGATTCCCCCAATGTTCGCGACCTTGACCGAATACTCTCGAAGTCAGCACTACGGCATTCATGCATAGGGAACAGTTAGAAAGTTAACTTCGGGAGTTCCCACTTTCAAAAGAGGCCTCTACTTCCAGTGTTTCTGACTTCCAGTTCATGCATACGGGCCCTGCAGGTAAAGTCAATGATTTTTATTTTTTTTAAAGGAAACAGAAAAGAAAAGTAGGGCAATCGAACTTCGAGCCAATGCTTTTTCTTTTTTCTTTTTTAATGTGTTCGTTCTGGGTCACTGGCCACCACGCTTTCAACCCCCGCTTATAAGGGTGTGTGTTAGTGTTTAAGTGGTTGTCGTTGTGTTTCTGACTGTCATGTGCATGTGCGAATGTGTGTATGTGTGTATATGTGTGTGTGTTTGTATGTCTGTCTGCTTGTCTGTCTGTCTGTGTAAATGGGCGACGCCATGTGTGTGCGAGTGTGTGTGTGTGTGTGTGTGTGTGTGTGTGTGTGTCTGTCTGTCTGTCTGTCTGTCTGTCTGTGTGTTTGTGGGTGTGCGGCGTGTGTGCGTGCGTATGTGTACCCAAACCTAGCCTTCAATTCAAATGAATTGGACGGAACATTACTTTATGGTCGTTTACAAAGTCTTTATGAAACAAAACATTTTTGCTAGGCAGTTTTACTAACAAAAACTAAACCACACCACACACACATGATACACGTGTGCATTGGGTTACCAAGCAGACTTGATCTGTTCCTGGGAAAAGGTTACTGTTATGCTGAATTTTCAGTCTTTTTGAACATACGCTTCCTGGGAGTATTTTGGTCGAGATGACATTTCTAAATTTAGCCTGTGTCGTCCTTGCGTGCTTCATGGTTTGCTGTGATATCGCAGAGCCGTTGGAACGGGTCACCCGATTTATTTAATTTTAGTCAAGCAACCACACAACTAAAAAAATGTGGTTTATGCACAAGGATATAGGAAAATGCTGTAAGAGGAGGTCACTGTATTTGAATGGTTCATATTTAGATTTTAAAGTAATATGAGATACGTTGCCTTCATGTATAAAAACTGTTTTATACGTGATCACGCCCGTATCAGAAGCACGCACAGCGATCGACAGTGGGAATACCCGCAGTGATAGGGGTGTAGTATGCACGTAACGTGGTATCTAACGCTCAGAAGTTGTCAAAAAGAAGGTCCCAGTGTTCACGTATTATCGAGACACCGACATAGGGGAGCTTTTCCATTACTTTTTCTACCGTAGGGATTGAATTTATTGCACTGAACAGATTTAACTACAAAATATTTAAACAAGCGGTATTTTGCTTTCTGTGTCTGCTTTTCGAAGTGAATCGAGGCGAGCACACTGAATAGGCCCACAGAAGGATACGCGACGTAAGTCTCAGCGCCTTGTCGTTCGTGGGGTCATGCTCTTGACACATCGGCGACTACGATGTATACAAACCAGAATTATGAAATATGGACTGAAGCGTAAAGAAAAGATTCCAGAAAATATTGAGCATCCTTACACCCTTCTCGGATGGTTGGATTTGATAAAATCTGACATACGTTGCGCTAACGTATGGAAGAGTTTGCTACGTGAACACGTACCTAATCACCACAAGCAGCGCGACCCGCATGTGAGATAGGTGTCCTGGTAGGTGACGTAGCAGTTTCTAAACCTCCCTAATTTCTTAAACTTTTCCTTGGCCGGCCCGGGGTTCACATGAACATCGCCTGCTAAAATCAACATAATTTCATAATTGAAGAATAATCGTTTTTACATTTCATACACACATAAAGGAATAAGGCCAACTTTAAGTATTTATATCCACAAACAACACAAAAAACTGCTATTAATTCAAATAAGTGACGTTTTAATCCAGTTGTCAAAATCTTTGATTTTTGGCTAATATTTTTCTAACATTGTGAATATTTCATTAACTTCTTTTAAAAAAGTTTCCCTATCTAGAGCTTAACTTGAACTGTTTATATGGCTCATTAAAATGTTACGTTTACATACACACAATCACAACAAAATCGACCACAATGTTTTTAATTTTTTGTAACATGTTCTGTATGTTCTTAGACAGAACATCCAAATCTTCATCCTAAACGGTCAGTTTTGTTCTTATATCTTGTCTAACATTAAATCTATGGCATGGTGTAGGTATAAACTTTCTTCAAAGGCATAGAAGGCAGTTTTTGAAGCCATTTTAGCGGGAAATGAGGCAAAAATAATATTTGAAATGAATTAGTTTAGGAGAGGTATTATTTAGCACAAATCACTAATCGTAAGAAGACAATTCGTTTAGGTGTTACTGAAATGTACCGTGTTTTTTTGGTCTCATTACCAGCTAAAATGGCTTCAAAAACTGCCTTTGATAAAGATGTACCTTGTCCGACTGAAGAAAAAACAAATAGCAGACAATCAACAAAACAAAAGCTTTAAATGACACTTTAATTTCTTACATTTTCAACTGTGGCTGTTCGCAGTGCACTGAGCACACACATTCTTGAAAAATGCTTGATCAGTTAAGCGTGTCAGCGGTGAGCTTTGCAGGGTCCGTATGCATGAGGAGGAAGTCAGCAACACTGGAAGTAGAGGCCTCTTTCGGAAGTGGGAACTCCCGAAGTTTAACTTTCCAACTGTTCACTATGCATGAACGCCGGAGTGGTGACTTCGAGAGTATTCGGTCAAGGTCGCAAAAATTGGGGGAATCCTAACTAGTACGCATGCGTTTGTTAACGGTAAGCTTGCAACTAGAAGAAACAAATCTCATCGCGAGTTCAAAAAGGCGAACGTTGAGCGCGCTGTAGTACTAACAGCGTTATTGCTGTTGTTTTTTTGAATGGTTTAACGAAAGGGTCGGTTCAAACCTGTGATGATTGTCTTGGAATCGAATGAATGTCTATGACAAATGACTTTGTTGGCTTGAATGTTAGGAGAAGAGTAAATGATTATATTGAACTTTTGTTGTTTTTTTAGTGTTTTTTTTTTTTTTATCTCAGCTGCTTGCTTCAACCCTTTTTTTTTTTTGTTCTTTTTTTTTTTGCGGGGCCGTATCCCTCTTCATTGATCTTTATTTCTTTTCTTTTTTTCTGCTTTTTATATTAATTTTTCTACTTTAAATGTACCTATATCGTTAACAATAATATTTCTAAATGTATTTTACGGTAATTTTTAATAATCATTATATTTACAAATCACTTTATCCTCAATGCATTTCCAAGTGAACATAATTTTGGGGCAAAAAAAAATTAAAAAATCAGTATAATCAATTTCGTTCTCACAATAAGTACAACTACTGTATGTTGAACTTGTGTTTAATAATTTTATATCGGTAAAACTCTTTGTTGGACAGATATAGATTGGTTATAGGGAAACTTCCCAGCAAACATTGCACCCTCGGATCGCATGCGTAAAACACTCGGCACGAATTTCTGCACTCGAATCGAGCGCGTCACGCATGCACAAAATCGAACACGGATTTCTGCACTCGAGTCGAGTGCGTATCGCATACGTGAATGCGACGTGCTTTCATGCGTGAAAACGCATGCGATACGCATACGATTTTGTAACTCGTCTCGCATGCGATACGCATGCTTTTTATGACGCTATATTTCTCGTCATTGTGTGACGCGTTCAATTGCATTTGACCTTGGACCTCCATATTAGGTCCAAGATTTGACGTCATTACTGTTGGCGACGATGCCCTAGCCTGTGCAATCTTTTAGCTCACAGTCCCTCTGAATCTTTTTAAATTAAAGAAAAGCCAAATTCTCAGTTAGAAAAATGAAAGAAAATCGATGATGATCCCACAGAAAACTCAAACTCATGTTTATATTTTACTCAGCGCTAATTTCTTTTTGAAACATTTTGCTCCGACATCTTCACTTCCGGTTTTTCGAAATCTTATCTCACGACTGGTTTTGCTTGTAGATGACTCTCTAGAATTCACAATCTGTAGATCTGCATTTAAAAGGTAGCATACAGTGTGAGAGAACACTTACAAAGGTCAAAACTGCGTTTCAGTAACAGAATCAGTGTAAAAGCAGCATTGCAGTGACAATGTCGTCTGCTATTACGAGGGGAAACAACTCTGTTTTCGTTCCTTTGCAAGCCCGATACTGAAACGGTCAACAAAAATCAGCTGACGACAGGAATGCTTGACAGGTAAGTTTCTTCACTATTTTTGACGTTTTCATTATTTAAGAAAGTATTTGCAGGCATAGTATCGAAGCATTCTGTTCACTGCACCGCGTATCAAGGTTTGGTAAGTGCAGAGGCGCCGTTTTCAGCCAAGTTAGATCTAATTGTTTCGTGAAGTTGACCTTCGATCAGTCTCAGTCTGTCAGTGTTTGGTGATGCGAATTGAAACAATGAAAGGGTCAGTCTTTTACTGTTGAATTAATATTGGTTTATCTGTGCACTGAAAAGACAGCTGGGTCGAAATATCTGTGACTGGAGAGTGGAATGTATTGTTTTGTCAATAACAAGCTTTCCAACAACCTACATTTCTTGTTTTTTTGTTTTTTTTATCCTTGAAGAAGTTGAAGTTGAACTTCTAAGTTGAGTGTTAATATGTGCATTGAATGGGGCGCATTGTATTTTGCTGTTCTAGTCGAGTTAAGAATCGAGTAGATATTATTTTCCCGGGTATTGGAAATGCCATATGTGTGTTTGCTTATTTGTGACCCAAACTGGTCGATCAAAGTAGTTTGCTACAAAGTAGTTTGAAAAATAGTATAGGTCTAGTAGTATGTTATTTTTAACTTTACACTCAAGTTCAAATTCTTTGGAATTCAGCGCACAGGCAAAAAAGAAATCATTTCATTTACTGATCGAGCTTCAATGGTATTTTTTGTGGGTTTTTTCCACTGCATATAGTTAGTGGTGTGTGTTTTACTGTCTCATAAGACTCAAATTATAATTTAAACAGCGATGCTTAGAGTTTTAAATAAAATGTGTTTGTGTTGCACAGTGCGTACTGATATCGATGTATGCAGGATATTTGAATTATTACAGATGCATACCAGCTGGATCCTGTTGTAACATGTCACACCTTGAGATGAGACACCCACAATGGAAACATCCCACTCACAGCTGTCTTGAATTGGAAAAGGTCAGTTGCCTCTTTATTATTCATGTACACAGTGTATGTGTTTTGTGCTGTGTGTGCAGTTTAAATTTCAAAGATCACTCTGGCTTTCTGTTACTTTTTTGTGTAAAAATGTGTGTATCTGATGGTTTTGGGGGCTTTATGTTCTAATTTGAACACTTCTGAAGAACGGCATATTATATATATATATAGGTATATGTGTACTTAGGTTTTTTGTTGCCTCTATAATCTATTCCATGCTTTAACCATACAGACTCATAATGTGGCTTGTGTGTGTGTGCGTGTTTTATGTGATGTTAGTAAGTTGTGGAATTATCTGAGTAATTCTGAGTTACATTAAAATAAGTAACAGTGTGGCCACTTATGTTTCCAGTACACAGCGGCTGACCATTCGGACCATGTTTCCTATTGGGAATTGATCTTGGCTGTTTCTGTTCTGCAAAGGTATGATTAAGGCTTCCTTTGATGATGAATGTTTTTGTGTGTGTTTCTGTGTATGTGTCACTGTGGGTGTGTGTGTGTGAGTGTGTGTATGTGTGTGTGTGTGTGTGAATGAAACTTCAGTAATTTATGCTTTCACTTTTCAGAGTTACATGACATACAAGCCAAAATATGATATATTTTGCTGAAATTTGAATCAATAAATGTCTTTGTAGTCAGTAATTTTCAGGGTTGAAGTTCTGACTCGAAATGACTGTGATTGATAAACTCCATATCAGAAATGTTAGTTAGGACAAGTATTATTTAAACTCAATTTAACTGAATTCATGCAGGGAGAGGATTGTTATCACGAAGGTTACCAGTATACCAGGTTTATGATTTTTCAAAGTGCACAATCTCTTTTTCAGTGGACCCATTGAACTTCAAGTCCTGCATTTACAATGGTCCAGTGCTGTGTTTATCTGCTAACCTGGTCATACCAATGCGTTGTTGTGAACAGGTAAGTAATGCTTTTGCTTGCTTTTTTCTCTTTGGTTTCATCTTCTTATGCAGTTGTCCCTACTTCAGTACCAGTGTTTTGGACTGAACATGTAGAGCTCAGAAGTCTCTATGTCATGCTTAAACCACAGGCTAATCCTTTGACTTGCGCACGCATGTGACTGTGTTTAATGGTGATGTCTGTTGGTATCTGTATCTAAGTA
Organism: Littorina saxatilis; assembly: GCF_037325665.1. Taxonomy (NCBI): domain Eukaryota; kingdom Metazoa; phylum Mollusca; class Gastropoda; order Littorinimorpha; family Littorinidae; genus Littorina; species Littorina saxatilis. The sequence continues at coordinate 26,378,797 of NC_090252.1, read as the reverse complement.
AGTAGTTATGATTTTAAATGAGTAACAGTGTGTCTGTTTATGATTGCAGTACATACGTTATGGCCAACCATCCTGATGTTTCTCTGTGGAGAGATCTTTTCTGTTTCTGTTCCGCAAAAGGGTTGACTGCGGCTTTCACTTATGGTATGTGTTGATTTTGTTTTGTTTTTCTCAGCTATTCAGGCTTTCAGCAGGATAGTCAGACTTGAGAGTTACAGGCCTAAGAAGATTTTCAATCTTGACTGTAAATATTATCTTGATTCCTGGTTAGTGCTGTGGTTGTGCACCAATGTCAGGGGCGGATCTGGGTTTTGAAAGGGGGGGGGGTGCAAAATTTTTTTTTGTTTTTTGTTTTTTGTATCTTATCAGCGAAGGCGCGAAGCGCTGAACCGATGGCGCGAAGCGCCGAGCATGCTAGGGGGTTCCGGGGGCATGCCCCCCCGGAATTTTTTTTTAAAAAGGAAGCAAAATTGTGCAATCTGGTGCAATCTGAGCGTGTAAAGTGCTAAGGCGTTGCCCCCTGACCCCCACAACGGGGCGCTGCCCCTTGACCCCGCCCTAACCCTAACCCTAACCCTGGCTTTATTTCAGCTGAAACTGCCATTCCTTCAGTACCATGCCTGGAAAACCCCCGAAAACCTCATCAGAAATAAGAACATTTGTCCTTAGATCGTGTTTTGTTACATAATGTTTGCAATCATGACTTATATTTGCAACTTTCACAGTTCATGGCTTTATTTTCGTGTTTGTGCGAGGATTTACAAAGGAGCGAAAGCACTAATCACATGACGTCATCAGTACTTGTGCTTTTGAGTAACAGTAGTTACCTAGCTCCCTTGCATTGAAATTGTTGCATCGATTTCGTCGATAATCCGGCTCTCAACACAAATATAAGGGTGCATGTAGCACGAGTCAGGCTTACTTTTTACAGGCATGTCCAATACTTCACTTTGAAGATAGATTTAGTTAGTCTAGATGGGGTTTTCAGGGGTTTTCAGAGGTTTTCTGAGACCAACATTGTTTTCTGGCCATAACATATTGACCCACATATATTTTGAATTCATGCAGGTTTAACTGGCTGATTGTCCTCTGTGTCTGGGATGAACACGGCTCTGAAATGCACTTTAGATTTATCCGTGAACTTACATGTAAAAAAGACCAACTGATGTAAAAGGATATTTATTGACAATGTTCTTTTCTTTTGTGTAGCTTATCAAGGTGCTGCTAATCGATGCTGTCAACACAAATGAGAGACACTGAAACAAGGAAAGTCAGACTGAGAGCCCTGGCAGCAACTTACCTTCCATGTGTTCCTTTGCTGTAGAGTTTCACAAATCAACCTCAAATAATATTACTGGTGAGTGTTTGTGTTTTACACTTGTTTCGTTTGTGGGTACAATGGAACCTACCTTTCAAAAGATCTTGACTATTAACACAAAAATAAAAATATACTGAAAGCAGATCACGTCCTATGAGAGCAACCATCTTTAAATGGAATTGTTTTTAGACATAAATACATTGTGAACTGAAAACTTGGAAAGCTAGTTTCTTCAATACAAGGTTCCACTGTACAATTAGCTGCCCGTAAGATAAGTTTCACAGTATTTGCCTGTACTGTCAAGATGTTTTGGCATGATCAGTCACAAATAACACTCTTGGAAAGCACTTTGTGTCATCATTCCTGGTGTTTGTGTTATGGAAGTTTTCTGAATTCTGTGTCCCTGATTTTTGACTCACATGCGAAGCAAAAGTGAGTCTATGTACTCACCCGAGTCGTCCGTCCGTCTGGACGTAAGATAAGTTTCACAGTATTTGCCTGTACTGTCAAGATGTTTTGGCATGATCAGTCACAAATAACACTCTTGGAAAGCACTCTGTGTCATCATTCCTGGTTTAAATGTTTGTGTTATGGAAGTTTTCTGAATTATGTGTCCCTGATTTTTGACTCACATGCGAAGCAAAAGTGAGTCTATGTACTCACCCGAGTCGTCCGTCCGTCCGTCCGTCCGTCCGTCCGGCCGGCCGTCCGGAAAACTTTAACGTTGAATATTTCTTGGACACTATTCAGTCTATCAGTACCAAATTTGGCAAGATGGTGTATGATGACAAGGCCCCAAAAAACATACATAGCATCTTGACCTTGCTTCAAGGTCAAGGTCGCAGGGGCCATAAATGTTGTCTAAAAAACAGCTATTTTTCACATTTTTCACATTTTCTCTGAAGTTTTTGAGATTGAATACCTCACCTATATATGATATATAGGGCAAAGTAAGCCCCATCTTTTGATACCAGTTTGGTTTACCTTGCTTCAAGGTCAAGGTCACAGGAGCTCTTCAAAGTTGGATTGTATACATATTTTGAAGTGACCTTGACCCTGAACTATGGAAGATAACTGTTTCAAACTTAAAAATTAGGTGGGGCACATGTTATGCTTTCATCATGAGACACATTTGGTCCCATATGATCAAGGTCAAGGTCACTTTGACCCTTATGAAATGTGACCAAAATAAGGTAGTGAACCACTAAAAGTGACCATATCTCATGGTAGAAAGAGCCAATAAGCACCATTGTACTTCCTATATCTTGAATTAACAGCTTTGTGTTGCATGACCTTGGATGACCTTGACCTTGGGTCAAGGTCACATGTATTTTGGTAGGAAAAATGTGTAAAGCAGAAGGTCAAGCATGTGAGTCGTATGGGCTTTGTCCTTCTTGTTATCTTATGTTGTAATACAGGCTTTGTGTTTGTATTCATGTGTGTGTTACTTTGTATGTGAAGGAAGCTTTGAAGAATCAGCTAATATTGAGCTCCTTATTTTCTATTTCTTATCAAATAACCAAAGGGAAGTAATCGCTCAATGCATACGACATGTGTAATAGAGTAAGCGAGAGTTGTACGGAACCTTTTCTCCTGGCACCTGAGAGAATAACAAGCATTGAAATGAACATTGAATTTGTTCTGATTAAAACCAGTCTTGATCTAAGGACTAAGTCCGGTCGAGAATAAAAGCTGGTTCTTGTATATGACTGTGTACGTAGGTGTTAGTTGGAGTGCCTTGGAGAATGATGAGCATATGAGCTTGCGGTGATCATCCTGTTTTGAGGATGAAAGTCGCTTGTTCATTTCAATGGTTGTTATTCTCTCAGGTGCCAGGAGAAAAGGTTCCGTACAATTCTCGCTTACTCTATTACACATGTCGTATGCATTGAGCGATTACTTCCCTTTGGTTATTTGATATCTTAACATCGCTCTGCCTCATTCTGTTTGACTTTCTATTTCTTATTTTCTGCCTTTCATGGCACTTTTTCAGTACCATGAGGATGAGTGTAAATAAATTAAAAACATGTACCTATAGTATAAATAGGTGGAGAACTGAAGGAAAATGGCTGTCGTGTGTTCAGGTGGCTTCAGACTATGTACACTAACTAATGATTTGATAAATTGTTGTCAGTTTCAGGGAAACTCTGTTGGACCTGGGCTGCAGAGGAGAGGTAGGAAATGCAGCCAAGCAGATCGAGTCTCATCTTTTGAAGGAAGGGAAGGCGCATCACTTGTTTATGCCTGGTGATGGATCACCGAGGACGTCAGCACGGCACTGGGAGTCCTTACAAAACACATTGCCTTTCGCTGCATATATATTCAGAGATAGCCGAAAAGTCGCAGCATTGTGAATACAAATTGTATTTTGAGTGTTGATAATTATCACTAATTGATGGGGCGGGAATGTAGCTCAGTCGGTAGCGCGCTGGATTTGTATCCAGTTGGCCGCTGTCAGCGTGAGTTCGTCCACACGTTCGGCGAGAGGTTTATTTCTCAGAGTTACCTTTGTGTGCAGACTCTCCTCGGAATTTTCGTGTTTCTATAACACACCGAACTCTGACATGGATTACAGGATCTTTTTCGTGCGCACTTGGTCTTGTGCTTGCGTGTACACACGGTGGTGTTCGGACACCGAGGAGAGTCTGCACACAAAGTTGACTGAAAAATAAATCTCTCACCGAACGTGGGGACGAACTCACGCTGAGAGCGGCCAACTGGATACAAATCCAGCGCGCTACCGACTGAGCTACATCCCCGCCCCAGTAAGTGTATCTAAATTTAATTACGCATTTTCACTAAGATTGTGAATGTTTATAAAAATTGAAAATTGTTGAATAACATAATATTTTGATGAAACAATTTGTTTTTGAGTTTCTGCTTGCATGGTTTGAGTGAGTGTTGTTGTCAGAGTGCCTGAAAATATGAGCAGCTAAAAACCTGCTTTATAAAGAGCATAAACAATCCGGAATACGAATGGAATACGCATGCGATACGCATGCGTTAGACCTGCGTTAGAGGTGCGTGTCACGCTTGATATCCGAGCAAAAAACGCATGCGTATCGCACGAAACAAAAGTTACAGAATCGTATGCGTATCGCATGCGTTTCACGCATGCGATACGCACACTTTCACGCATGCGATACGCATGCGATACGCATGCATAATGTTTGTTGGGTTTGGGTTACTGGTAAAGTTTAAAAGGAAGAACATTATGCAGTAGACCGTAAATAACTAAGTTTAGTGACTTGTTCCTTATTGATTGGGGAAATGTCTGTCAAGAAGTTTAGAAAAGACAATACTGTTCATCGGTGTTTTAATTTGTTTTCCCTCGTTAATTTTTGATTACGATGGCGATGCATGGTTATGTACAGTTAAAAGTCAAGATTCAATTTTTTTTTTTAAAGCATAGGACAGTTTCTTTACGCGTTTAAACAAAAATTAACACAGAGGCAAAAACCGGTTGTTGCAGTCTGAATGCAATTGAGGTCTATTAAGAAAAAGGTTAATTAAAAAAAAAATAATTTGTAGCTCCCAGCGGCACTTGAACCCAGAGCGTCGGATTGAAATTCCGAATCCGTAACCACTGCACTATGCTACTCGTCTAGAAAAAAACACTATGCAAAGATGTGTTATCAGTTATTCAGTCGTGGTAGTTTGAAAGCTCACCACCGGCCTTCGCCGAATGACTCGAGCACGTTTTTTTCGGTCAGTAAATGATTGTACTGTCGGTTCTGAGCCCCGCTGTTTCAAGCTTTTCACCTAAATTAAGAATGTCACAGTTCGTGTCTATGGTGTAGTCTACCAGCCAGCCTTCTATGTCATGTATGAAACCTGGAAATGTCTGTTCCTGTAAACTTTTATGACGGAAATGTAATCTATAGGGTACGGAGAGTCAAATTAGCTTGGTTGCCTAAAGTTGTACTTTGGGGAATTCTCAGAATCCAAGATGGCCGCCCAACGGTTATCTTGAAGATGGTCAATATATAACTTTTGATCCAGATGGGCTAAAGAGTCATGTAATACCTCAATATAGAGTTTTTTGATGTCGGCGAGTTCATTTCTGAGGTTGGTTTGTCAATCCTGTCAACAGAATCCAAGATGGCCGCCAAGATGGCCGTCAAAATATATAAAAACACATTTCTCGCCATATCTGGGTTTCTAAAGCAGCTAGATTCATGATCTTAGTGCTGACCATGTTTCCAAAGGCTGGGAAGCCGTTCTGATATCACCCAGATGCAAGATGGCTGCCGCTCAAATCAATGTCACACAAAAATAAGGAAAACGCCATATTGTTTGTCTTTTGTCTGAAAGAACATGTTATCATCCAGTTAAAGAGGCAACTTTCAGAAAAGCCGATGGGTCTCGATGGTGGGGATGGACAGAAGGAGAGCAAGCACAAAGAAGGCGAGCGATGGACGCAGCAGACCGGACGAAGATTGCAGAGGAACTGCAGAAGTACTCGCACCCTCTCATTGTTGAGTCCACTGACCTGTACAACATCGTCAACGGGCAGATCGCGCCAGCAAAAGTAGGCCTAAATGTCCAAGATGCACTCAAGATCGGCAGCACTCAAAGTGAACAGTTCGCCGCTTCGCTTCACAGCACATTCCATGGCCCGATCGAGAGGAAAGTGAAGACCATGCAGGAGATGAAAAAGGTAGTGGTTGTGAAAGACAAGGCCATCTTTGACATTGAAACATTATTCGTACGGCTTCAGATCATTAGGCAACAACGTGGTGTGAAGGCGACAGACATCTTCAAGTACGAACTCAGCCCCGTACCTCCATCTCTCATCGACGGGTTCGGGAGTTTGAGGAAAGGAGACAAGGCTGCGCACCTGCACCAGACGCCTGTACACAACAGTGTGGCCTGTTGCGGGGACAGCAGGAGATTTTGTCGCGAGTTTCGGCGCTCGACTGAGCCGCTATCCTCCAGCAGCACAGAAACTGGTGTTGTTTGACAGGTACCATGAGAATCAGCCAACTGCGAAGGACCACGAGAGGATGAGGAGGGCAGGGGAAGGATCAAAGGACTTCCGTCTGACACCCACAACCCCCCTCCCACACAGAGAAGCTATCATGAAGAATGCCAACAACAAACGCCTCCTCAGCAACATCCTCTGTGGATATCCTCTGCAGAACAACGTGGAGCTTGTCAGCAGTTTCGATTGTCTTGTCACCCATGAGGAGGCGGATATCACGCTGTGCAGCTACATGCTGAAGGCTGCAGCAGGCGGGGCGGAGACGATCAGGGTGCTGTGTGACGACACTGATGTGTTCGTCCTTCTCGTGTACTTGGCATGGAGGAAGAGGATACAGAAGAGCATCCAGATGGAGAAGTGGGACGGCACGGTGCTTGACATTCGCGCAACAGTGGACAAATTGGGGGACAAGTGTGGTCAGCTACTCGGCATGCACGCCTTATCGGGCTGCGACACCGTGTCGTACCCCTGTTACAAGGGCAAGAAGTCGGCGCTCAAGGTGCTTGGAAACAGCGACATCCTAGGCCTGCAAGATGTCCTTGGGGAGCCAGACGTCAGTCATGACCAACTTAGGCCACTGCCGACTCATTCTTCCTCGCGCTGTACAGTCAGAAGAAGGCCAAGTCCCGCAATGGTGCAAGATCCAAACTGTATCTGGGCAGGAAGAAACCACCACCTTTGAAGAGGCTACCACCAACAGATTGCAACCTGAGGCTGCATGCTCTCCGAGCACATCTGCAGATGATGTTGTGGAAAGCAGCAGACCATAAAGATCCACCAGCCGAGGCTCATGATATCCGCTGCTTCGGATGGGATATCGATGAATCTGGTGCTGTGACACAATCGCTGTCTAATGCGCCGATAGCACCGCAGCAGCTCTTAGATGTCGTGAGCTGTAGTTGCAGCGCCGAGGGGAAAGCGTGCAGCGAGAAGAAGTGCAGTTGCCACAGTGGGAGACTTACGTGCACTGAATACTGTTATTGCGAGGGAGGAGATGGCTGCTGCAGCCCTTACACGAAGCATGAGCCTGTGGTGGAGGAGGAGGACGAGGAGGAGGAAGAAGAGGAGGAAGAGGAGGAGGAGGAGGAGAAGGAAGAGGAAGAGGAGGAGTTTGTTGAAGACGACCAGTAAGACGAGAAAGAAGCTGACATTGAAAAAGGAGATATGGTTTCAAAGTTTGAATCGTTTGTTTGCTGTAACGCAAGAGCAGTAGAGTTCTATTTCGGTCGTGGCGTGCCAGCTAAGCTGCTTTTGGACATGGACTTTCCCACATGGACTTGATTGAGGTCCTGAAAGTTGCCTCTTTAACTGGATGCTAACATGTTCTTTCAGACAAAAGACAAACAATATGGCGTTTTCCTTATTTTTGTCTAACATTGATTTGAGCGTGAATGACGTTTACCTGCCATCTTGGCAGCCATCTTGCATCTGGGTGATATCAGAACGGCTTCCCAGCCTTTGGAAACATGATCAGCACTAAGATCATGAATCTAGCTGCTTTAGAAACCCAGATATGGCGAGAAATGTGTTTTTATATATTTTGACGGCCATCTTGGCGGCCATCTTGGATTCTGTTGACAGGACCCAACAAACATTATGCATGCGTATCGCATGCGTATCGCATGCGTGAAAGTGTGCGTATCGCATGCGTGAAACGCATGCGATACGCATACGATTCTGTAACTTTTGTTTCGTGCGATACGCATGCGTTTTTTGCTCGGATATCGAGCGTGACACGCACCTCTAACGCAGGTCTACCGCATGCGTATCGCATGCGTATTCCATTCGTATTCCGGATTGTTTATGCTCTTTATAAAGCAGGTTTTTAGCTGCTCATATTTTCAGGCACTCTGACAACAACACTCACTCAAACCATGCAAGCAGAAACTCAAAAACAAATTGTTTCATCAAAATATTATGTTATTCAACAATTTTCAATTTTTATAAACATTCACAATCTTAGTGAAAATGCGTAATTAAATTTAGATACACTTACTGGGGCGGGGATGTAGCTCAGTCGGTAGCGCGCTGGATTTGTATCCAGTTGGCCGCTCTCAGCGTGAGTTCGTCCCCACGTTCGGCGAGAGATTTATTTTTCAGTCAACTTTGTGTGCAGACTCTCCTCGGTGTCCGAACACCCCCGTGTGTACACGCAAGCACAAGACCAAGTGCGCACGAAAAAGATCCTGTAATCCATGTCAGAGTTCGGTGTGTTATAGAAACACGAAAATTCCGAGGAGAGTCTGCACACAAAGGTAACTCTGAGAAATAAACCTCTCGCCGAACGTGTGGACGAACTCACGCTGACAGCGGCCAACTGGATACAAATCCAGCGCGCTACCGACTGAGCTACATTCCCGCCCCATCAATTAGTGATAATTATCAACACTCAAAATACAATTTGTATTCACAATGCTGCGACTTTTCGGCTATCTCTGAATATATATGCAGCGAAAGGCAATGTGTTTTGTAAGGACTCCCAGTGCCGTGCTGACGTCCTCGGTGATCCATCACCAGGCATAAACAAGTGATGCGCCTTCCCTTCCTTCAAAAGATGAGACTCGATCTGCTTGGCTGCATTTGCTACCTCTCCTCTGCAGCCCAGGTCCAACAGAGTTTCCCTGAAACTGACAACAATTTATCAAATCATTAGTTAGTGTACATAGTCTGAAGCCACCTGAACACACGACAGCCATTTTCCTTCAGTTCTCCACTTATTTATACTATAGGTACATGTTTTTAATTTATTTACACTCATCCTCATGGTACTGAAAAAGTGCCATGAAAGGCAGAAAATAAGAAATAGAAAGTCAAACAGAATGAGGCAGAGCAATGTTAAGATATCAAATAACCAAAGGGAAGTAATCGCTCAATGCATACGACATGTGTAATAGAGTAAGCGAGAGTTGTACGGAACCTTTTCTCCTGGCACCTGAGAGAATAACAAGCATTGAAATGAACAAGCGACTTTCATCCTCAAAAAAGGATGATCACCGCAAGCTCATAATGCTCATCATTCTCCAAGGCACTCCAACTAACACCTACGTACACAGTCATATACAAGAACCAGCTTTTATTCTCGACCGGACTTAGTCCTTAGATCAAGACTGGTTTTAATCAGAACAAATTCAATGTTCATTTCAATGCTTGTTATTCTCTCAGGTGCCAGGAGAAAAGGTTCCGTACAACTCTCGCTTACTCTATTACACATGTCGTATGCATTGAGCGATTACTTCCCTTTGGTTATTTGATAAGAAATAGAAAATAAGGAGCTCAATATTAGCTGATTCTTCAAAGCTTCCTTCACATACAAAGTAACACACACATGAATACAAACACAAAGCCTGTATTACAACATAAGATAAAAATCAGGGACACATAATTCAGAAAACTTCCATAACACAAACATTTAAACCAGGAATGATGACACAAAGTGCTTTCCAAGAGTGTTATTTGTGACTGATCATGCCAAAACATCTTGACAGTACAGGCAAATACTGTGAAACTTATCTTACGTCCGGACGGACGGACGACTCGGGTGAGTACATAGACTCACTTTTGCTTCGCATGTGAGTCAAAAATCAGGGACACAGAATTCAAAAAACTTCCATAACACAAACACCAGGAATGATGACACAAAGTGCTTTCCAAGAGTGTTATTTGTGACTGATCATGCCAAAACATTTTGACAGTACAGGCAAATACTGTGAAACTTATCTTACGGGCAGCTAATTGTACAGTGGAACCTTGTATTGAAGAAACTAGCTTTCCAAGTTTTCAGTTCACAATGTATTTATGTCTAAAAACAATTCCATTTAAAGATGGTTGCTCTCATAGGACGTGATCTGCTTTCAGTATATTTTTATTTTTGTGTTAATAGTCAAGATCTTTTGAAAGGTAGGTTCCATTGTACCCACAAACGAAACAAGTGTAAAACACAAACACTCACCAGTAATATTATTTGAGGTTGATTTGTGAAACTCTACAGCAAAGGAACACATGGAACGTAAGTGGCTGCCAGGGCTCTCAGTCTGACTTTCCTTGTTTCAGTGTCTCTCATTTGTGTTGACAGCATCGATTAGCAGCACCTTGATAAGCTACACAAAAGAAAAGAACATTGTCAATAAATAATATCCTTTTACATCAGTTGGTCTTTTTTACAGGTAAGTTCACGGATAAATCTAAAGTGCATTTCAGAGCCGTGTTCATCCCAGACACAGAGGACAATCAGCCAGTTAAACCTGCATGAATTCAAAATATATGTGGGTCAATATGTTATGGCCAGAAAACAATGTTGGTCTCAGAAAACCTCCGAAAACCCCTGAAAACCCCATCTAGACTAACTAAATCTATCTTCAAAGTGAAGTATTGGACATGCCTGTAAAAAGTAAGCCTGACTCGTGCTACATGCACCCTTATATTTGTGTTGAGAGCCGGATTATCGACGAAATCGATGCAACAATTTCAATGCAAGGGAGCTAGGTAACTACTGTTACTCAAAAGCACAAGTACTGATGACGTCATGTGATTAGTGCTTTCGCTCCTTCGTAAATCCTCGCACAAACACGAAAATAAAGCCATGAACTGTGAAAGTTGCAAATATAAGTCATGATTGCAAACATTATGTAACAAAACACGATCTAAGGACAAATGTTCTTATTTCTGATGAGGTTTTCGGGGGTTTTCGGAGAGAAGTAGTACCGCAATTTTGTATCTACAGAAATTCCATGGGGTCAAAACTATGGACATTGAACATACAGGCCTGGAGTCTGCATACCTGACCTATTATGACGGAGGCTGAAAATACTGTCAGACTCAGAGCACAGTTTAGGTTCATAAAACAACAAAAAAAAGGCATCCAATATTTGAAATGCCGAAGCTTTTTGTCGAATAACATTCAAGGGCGGATCTGGGGGGGATGCAATGGGTGCAATTGCACCCCAACCCCCCCCCCAGCGGGACAAAAAAAAAAAAAAAAAAAAAGAAGAAAAAAAAAAGAAGAAAAATGTATCACCTGAAAATAGCACTTTACACGCTCAGATTGCACCAGATTGCACAATTTTGCAATCACACACACACACACACACACACACACACACACACATACACACACACACACACACACACACACACACAGTGACACATACACAGAAACACACACAAAAACATTCATCATCAAAGGAAGCCTTAATCATACCTTTGCAGAACAGAAACAGCCAAGATCAATTCCCAATAGGAAACATGGTCCGAATGGTCAGCCGCTGTGTACTGGAAACATAAGTGGCCACACTGTTACTTATTTTAATGTAACTCAGAATTACTCAGATAATTCCACAACTTACTAACATCACATAAAACACGCACACACACACACAAGCCACATTATGAGTCTGTATGGTTAAAGCATGGAATAGATTATAGAGGCAACAAAAAACCTAAGTACACATATACCTATAATATATATAATATGCTGTTCTTCAGAAGTGTTCAAATTAGAACATAAAGCCCCCAAAACCATCAGATACACACATTTTTACACAAAAAAGTAACAGAAAGCCAGAGTGATCTTTGAAATTTAAACTGCACACACAGCACAAAACACATACACTGTGTACATGAATAATAAAGAGGCAACTGACCTTTTCCAATTCAAGACAGCTGTGAGTGTGATGTTTCCATTGTGGGTGTCTCATCTCTTCTTCTTCTTGGCGTTCGCAGAGGTTACACAATCAGTCCAGCACTGGTGATAAATGTTGTCGTTTTCTCCAACTCCTGTCGACTGCCGTATAGTTTGGTCTGCAAGGGAGTTGGTGACGGCCACACTTCTTTTCGTTCCTCATCTAGTAAGGGACATCGCTGTAAGATGTGTTCCGCTGTTTGGTCCTCTTGACCGCAGGCACAGGTTGGTGATGGCGCCAGCTTGAACTTTCGGTTCATGTGAGCATTGAGCCTGTTGTGGCCAGTACGCAGCCTGATGAGGTTGACTTGCTGCTCTCTGGACATTGTGTGGTAGTCATCTCTGTTTGTCCTTGGCCTCATCAATGCCTTGATGATTGTCTTCTGCTCACTAAAGCTGACACTGTTTTCAGGTTGGTCTTCCACGGCTCCTTCTTTTGCCAGCTCATCTGCCCTTTCATTTCCTGGTATCCCACAGTGTGCTGGTATCCACTGGAGGACAACTCTTCTGGTTTGTCTGACCATCTGTAATGCTTTGGCCAGCTGTGGGAGTTTGTCGTTCTCTAGGGCCTGAAGGACTGAAAGGGCGTCCGAGAGGAAGACAACTTGGTAGCAAGGGTCTGCGGAGTCCTGAACCAAGGAGGCGGCCTGCATGAGAGCTTCTGCTTCTGCTTTATAGTTTGGTGTCTCATCTCAAGGCGTGACATGTTACAACAGGATCCAGCTGGTATGCATCTGTAATAATTCAAATATCCTGCATACATCAGTACGCACTGTGCAACACAAACACATTTTATTTAAAACTCTAAGCATCGCTGTTTAAATTATAATTTGAGTCTTATGAGACAGTAAAACACACACCACTAACTATATGCAGTGGAAAAAACCCACAAAAAATACCATTGAAGCTCGATCAGTAAATGAAATGATTTCTTTTTTGCCTGTGCGCTGAATTCCAAAGAATTTGAACTTGAGTGTAAAGTTAAAAATAACATACTACTAGACCTATACTATTTTTCATTCTTGCTCTACTTCACATCAGTGAGCAAACTACTTTGATCGACCAGTTTGGGTCACAAATAAGCAAACACACATATGGCATTTCCAATACCCGGGAAAATAATATCTACTCGATTCTTAACTCGACTAGAACAGCAAAATACAATGCGCCCCATTCAATGCACATATTAACACTCAACTTAGAAGTTCAACTTTAACTTGTTCAAGGATAAAAAAAAACAAAAAAAAACAAGAAATGTAGGTTGTTGGAAAGCTTGTTATTGACAAAACAATACATTCCACTCTCCAGTCACAGATATTTCGACCCAGCTGTCTTTTCAGTGCACAGATAAACCAATATTAATTCAACAGTAAAAGACTGACCCTTTCATTGTTTCAATTCGCATCACCAAACACTGACAGACTGCATGAGACTGATCGAAGGTCAACTTCACGAAACAATTAGATCTAACTTGGCTGAAAACGGCGCCTCTGCACTTACCAAACCTTGATACGCGGTGCAGTGAACAGAATGCTTCGATACTATGCCTGCAAATACTTTCTTAAATAATGAAAACGTCAAAAATAGTGAAGAAACTTACCTGTCAAGCATTCCTGTCGTCAGCTGATTTTTGTTGACCGTTTCAATATCGGGCTTGCAAAGGAACGAAAACAGAGTTGTTTCCCCTCGTAATAGCAGACGACATTGTCACTGCAATGCTGCTTTTACACTGATTCTGTTACTGAAACGCAGTTTTGACCTTTGTAAGTGTTCTCTCACACTGTATGCTACCTTTTAAATGCAGATCTACAGATTGTGAATTCTAGAGAGTCATCTACAAGCAAAACCAGTCGTGAGATAAGATTTCGAAAAACCGGAAGTGAAGATGTCGGAGCAAAATGTTTCGAAAAGAAATTAGCGCTGATAAAATATAAACATGAGTTTGAGTTTTCTGTGGGATCATCATCGATTTTCTTTCATTTTTCTAACTGAGAATTTGGCTTTTCTTTAATTTAAAAAGATTCAGAGGGACTGTGAGCTAAAAGATTGCACAGGCTAGGGCATCGTCGCCAACAGTAATGACGTCAAATCTTGGACCTAATATGGAGGTCCAAGGTCAAATGCAATAGAACGCGTCACACAATGACGAGAAATATAGCGTCATAAAAAGCATGCGTATCGCATGCGAGACGAGTTACAAAATCGTATGCGTATCGCATGCGTTTTCACGCATGAAAGCATGTCGCATTCACGTATGCGATACGCACTCGACTCGAGTGCATAAATCGAAAATTTTATTGTAAATTTTCATTTAATAAATATACCTACCCGAATCACATGTAGCAGTTGACTCAGTCTAAAGTGCTAGGTCTGAAAAGGCTACCCGTCTAAGGGGAGCAACCCCAACTAAAAAAGTGTAAACGTAGCTATGGTAATGACGACGCACCCAGGGAGTTACCTCCCCTCCTGCGTACTACGTCACTACTGCTACTGACCACGTGACCCCTATCATTCGACTCGAAGAATAAAATCTCCAAATCATAAGCGGGGTAGGTGGGAGGGACTACGATATGTGATTCGGGTAGGTATATTTATTAAATGAAAATTTACAATAAAATTTTCGATTAAATTACATATTCCTACTCCGAATCACATGTAGCAGATTGAAACAACAAGGCGGTGGGCAAGAAAAAGTTCAAACTCACTCTCAAATCCTTGTCAAGAGCTGACCCCCTGCCACCATGGCAGGCAAAGCTCTAGATCCATCCTGGCGAAGGGCCGAGATGTCACGCAGGTAAAAATTCATGAAGACATCCTCGGAACGCCAGTATGCGGTGTGTAGCACCTCCTCCAGTCTTCTTGATCGTAATACGGCCAAGGAGGAAGCCCAAGCTCGCGTCTCGTGAGCCCGAGCTGATTCCAGAGGAAGGACAGGCTGTGTCCCCCCTTCATTGCGGCGGCTCCACTCGTAAGCATGCTTAATGAGCGCCGACACCCACCGGGCCAGAGTCGTCTTAGTAATATCCTTATGTCTCTCCGTATTGAGAGAAATAAACAAAAGCTTTTGAGCTGCGGATCTAAGAGACTGAGCACGGGCAAGGTAGATGTGAAGGGCTCTAACAGGGCAATTTACTAAGTCTGGGTCATTCGGAGCCAGAATAGTGGACAACGGCCTGACATGAACCAAAGGAGAAGCTCGCTCGGGAGCCTGGTTTTTCGCAAGAAACTCAGGTCGAAACCGCAAGGTAACGGACCCATCTGATTCAAAGGAAATGTCGTCCGAATTACCGGAAAGAGCGTGAATCTCACTGCCCCTTCGTGCCGATGCTAGCAGCAAAAGGAAAAGGGACTTGCGTGTAAGATTCGCAAAACTGGCATCTCTGAGAGGTTCAAAATCCGCTGAACGCAGAAACTCCATGACCAATAAGAGATCCCACTTAGGAACGGGCGTACGAGACTTGACGTCAGAAAGGGAAGCGCCCTTGATGACTCCAGCGATCACGCCACTAACATCTATAGAGCGACCTATCTGGCGTAGGGTCGCCGAGATGGCCGATCTTCTTACTTTCAACGAGGCAGCGGAAGCTCCCTGAGAGGACATGAAAGCAAGATGGTTCGCCACGTGCATCGTGCGGGGCGCCGTAGCATCCAGCCGATGCTCGTGACACCAGGTAACCCAGGCCCTCCAATGTGACTCATAAACGGACGAGGTAGATGCTCTGTGCGAGCGTCCTACCAGGTCCATGGTCAGATCTGATGCCCCTTTGCGCCTCAGAGAAGACCGCACAACCTCCACGCGTGAAGATTCAGCATCTGAGGCTCTGCGTGGAGGCTGCCGGTGTGAGGCTGTACCAGTTCTCCTCGCGTGAGAGCGAGAGGAATGGGAGGGCCCTGGGCGAGTCTCAGCAGGTCCGGGAACCACGGCTGAGACGGCCAAAGAGGAGCGATCAGCAGGAGGGACGGGCCCTCCTGCTCCGCCTTCCTGAGAACTCGCGTGAGCAACTGGAATGGCGGGAACGCGTAAGCCTCCAGGCCTGACCAGGAAATGTCCATCGCGTTCGTCTCCCACGCCTCGGGATCCGGGAATGGTGAGACGAACACTGGTAGTCTCTTCGAGAACCTGGTGGCAAAAAGGTCCACCTGAGGTTTCTGCACAAGAGACCAGAGACGATCCAGCGCTCCGTGAGTGATGGTCCACTCTGTTTGAAGCACTCTGTCGGAGCGGCTGAGCGCGTCCGCCAGAGTGTTCAAGCTTCCGGGCAGGTACCTGGCCGAAAGCCTGATTTGATGCTCTGAACACCAAATCAGGATCTCGCAGGCCCTGGCCGAAAGCGACGGAGACCGCGACCCTCCCTGCTTGTTGATGTAAGCTGCCACTGTCGTGTTGTCTGTAAACAGACGAACATGCTTGGCCTGAAGGGAGGGCCGGAACTTGTCCAGAGCTAGAGCCACGGCTTCTAGCTCCAGCAAGTTGATGTGCTGCATCCTCTGATCTGCCGACCACAGACCTGACGCAGTCAGCTGGTCTGTGTGAGCCCCCCACCCCACCAAGGACGCGTCCGTGAACAGGTCCAAGTCTGGGGCAGGAAGGGCTATCGGCACGCCCCTGCACACCCACTCCGTGTCCAGCCACGGAAGGGTAGCGGATTGGAACCATCCCCGGAGAGGGATGAGGGCATTCCAATCCACCGTGGGAGAGTCCACGAACGGCCTCAGCGCCAGCTGAAAGGGACGTTTGTGGACCCTCCCCAAGGGGACCAGGAGAGCCATGGACTCCATCTGCCCTAAGATGGAGGCCAAAGTCCGCAGGGAGGCCCTCGGGAGAGGCAAAGTGGAGCGTATGCACGCCTGGAGCTTGTCCACCCTCTTCTGAGAGGGCTGAACAGTCCAAGCCACCGTGTCGAAAGACATTCCCAAGTAGGTGAACGTCTGACACGGCGTCAGCTCCGACTTTGATCGGTTGATCGAGAAGCCAAACAAGTTGGCCTCCCGAAGAACCGATTGGGTATCCTGCTCGCACCCCGCCTGACTCTGACTCAGGATGAGCCAATCGTCCAGGTAGGCACGTAGCCGGACACCCCGCGACCTCACCAGCGCGCAGACCTGTCTCACGACCATGGTGAAGACCCAAGGGGCGAGAGACAGGCCGAAAGGAAGGGCGCGAAACTGGTAAACCTGACTTGCCCACCGGAAACGAAGCCATTTCCGGTCGGCTGGATGCATAAGAATATGGAAGTATGCATCCGTCAGGTCGATGGAAGTCGCCCAATCTCCCGGGCGGAGAGAGTCCCTGACCGACGCTGGCGTCTCCATCTTGAACCTTATCTCCCTCAAAAAGGTATTGAGGAACGACAGGTCCAAGACAGGACGCCATGCCCCTGAGGCTTTGGGGACGGCGAAAAGCCGTCCGTAAAACCCAGGGGAGCTGTGGTCGAGGACTTTCTCCACTGCGCCCTTCTGCACCAGGGAGTCTATTTCCGACCGAAGGACGGAAATGGCTTCCTGCGAGGAGGGAGGCCTGAACGCCGGCGGACGCCTGACCAGAGGTGCCTTGCCATCTTTCCAGAGAAGACGGAAGCCCGACCTCACGACCCCCACGATCCATTGACTCTGTACAGACACGAGCCAGTGGGAAAGTGCCCGGGAAGGGCCCCCCGCCATCACCAGAGTGGAGGGCGGGGTGGGGGGGAGATCGGGAGCACTTCATTGGGGGTGAGGCTTGCTTCCAGAGCCGCCTCTCCCCCTGCCGGAAGACGGTCGTCTTCTCGAGCCCCGAGAAGAGGAACGTCCACGACCCTTGTCTGCCGGTTTGGGAGGGCCAGCAACCTTAGCCTGCTTCGGCTGAGAAGGCTGAGACTGCTTGGACTGCTTAAGGCTGTGCAGGGAAAAGTCAGAGAACTGCTGGTCCCTGTTAGCCTGAATTTCCTGTCTTCGGGCATCAAAAACGAGATGCCCAAAGAGGGAACCCTCCAAGACCGGTGAGGCACGCAAGGTGTCCTTGGTCGCCTGATCCGAAAACTGAGAGTGTGACAGGAAGAGATCCCGACGACACATAACAGAGTGCGCATAGTGCACAGCGGAAAGTCTCATCTGTTCTTCGTTGACCCTCGCAAGAGCGGCCAACAAAGTGGAGACGTCATCCGCATCCTGATCCTCGCTGAGAGAGAACGGATTCAGTGAATCAGTGAGGGCACGAGAGAGAGCCCGAATGAGAGTCTCAGCAATGGAGGCAAGCTCCAGCTGCTGACGCCCTGCCTCTTCAGAAGCAATCAGAGTGTTCTCAGAAAAGAGCACACCGTCATCCTTCTTGATAGGCTTGGCCAACAAGGCCAGCATCTCCGGAGGAACTGTCAAAGATGAACGCGGGAGAGCGAAAGCATCCAACAAGTTCCTAGGAGACTTCTGCAAAACCAACCGCCTGTGAGACGACAGAGCGAATGCAGAAGCCTGAGAAGGCGAAGCCATCCACTGCTGTGCCAGCTCCGGAACGGAGCCGTGAGGCACGAGCAGCGGAACCGGAAGTGAAGGAATTCCGCTTCCGGAAGGAGATGGCTTGGCCAAAACTTGAGAAAGCTGAAAGGCTATGGATGGAGACTCCAAAAACCGGAAGTATGAGTCATCCTCCTTCCCAGAGCGAAAATCAGCCATCGCGGACGGTGCCGTCGAAGCGGCAGCCGAAGAGACCGAAGCCCCTTCCGCGAAATATCTCGAAGTGACCTCAGCAGCGGCCTCAAGAGCCACTTTGAGTCTCTCCGGATAACCAACACGTGCAGCCTCGCTGGCGACGGACTGAATATCCGAAACATCCGGCGAAGGACCGAAGTCCACGTTGCTGGTAGAAGGGCGGTGAACGCCGTAACCGGAAACCGGAAACCCGTCCACTCCAATACCATCCGAACTCATGCCCTGAATAGGGAAAGAGTAAGAGGACGGCATGCCCGCAGCCGCCGGAACCGGAACCGCAGTCGAAGCAACAACCGAAGACGGAAGCGCTGACTGCCCCGGCCAGGGCTGAGACACCTGCCCAAAGGGCTGGTGATGCCCCCCCGCGACCGCCACCTGAGAGGAAGCGGAAGCAGAAGAAGCAGCAGATCCGGTCTGAGCCGGAAAAGTATCAGACGCGACCGCGAAAAGCGGAAGCGCAGACACTGTGGACGGCGGCCGGAAGGCCGAATGCCCAGAGGGCCACGTCCGGTCAACCCCGGAAACGACCCCAGCGGGTGCGTACATCGGGGGACCTATGCTTCCGGCGAGTGCCGGAAGCGCAGCAGACGGAACCGGCTGGTCGACTCCGGAAACGACCCCAGCGGGTGCGTACGTCGGAGGACCTACGCTTCCGGCGAGTGCCGGAAGCGTCGAAGCCTGAACCAAATGCCGCCATTGCTCATCGACACGATGGTCTTCCGTGAAGCCAAAGTGAGAACGAACAGGGGTTTGCGGGTCGTGAACCCGCCGAAAAGGGCTGCTTCCCAGCAGGGAGCGTCCAGCGGCCTCACGAGGACCTACGGACCAGCCCAACTTACTTGCGTCGCCAACCACAGCGGTAGAAGGCACAGAAGCAACCGCCTCGGTCAAGGACAGCGTCACAGCCGGAAGCGGAAAGGAAGCCATCGACGGGACAACGGAAGTCGAAGGCTGAGAACGCACCATCTCCTCTCTCACCAACGTGCGAAGCTCGGGAACCAGCGAAGAAAGCAACGATGAAACCAGCGCCGTCGAATCTGCAAGCGGCAGAGAAGACGAGCGAGAAACAACGGTACGCGTAGGTTGATTAGACTGCCCCGCAACCGGCTGGTCATTCGGGGCAGAAATAGGGACCGTCATAACATTATTGTTAGCCGCGTCAGAAACAACAACCAAAATAGGCTTAGGGACAGAAGTGGAAGACTTGGGTTTAATTTTCCCTTTCACATCAGCCTTGCCGCGCTCGCGCTTTTTTGTCTCCGTCAGACATGCTGACAACAAAATGGAGACACAAAATTCCAAAATGGCTACCACAAAATACGTGACCAACACGTGGCCGAAAATTTCAAGTAGCAACAGAAAATTACGTTCGATACAAGTAAAGGAACGAGCTCACCAACTACCAGTGCAGCGGGTGAAGAGACGGGTGTGGGTGCCGGTGGGTGTCTAAGCAAACACCAAACAGCGAACTTCCACTAGAGCCAAAAAATTCACGACCTGCTCCCTAGAAAGCTGAAGTGTCGAATGATAGGGGTCACGTGGTCAGTAGCAGTAGTGACGTAGTACGCAGGAGGGGAGGTAACTCCCTGGGTGCGTCGTCATTACCATAGCTACGTTTACACTTTTTTAGTTGGGGTTGCTCCCCTTAGACGGGTAGCCTTTTCAGACCTAGCACTTTAGACTGAGTCAACTGCTACATGTGATTCGGAGTAGGAATATGTAATTTAATCCGTGTTCGATTTTGTGCATGCGTGACGCGCTCGATTCGAGTGCAGAAATTCGTGCCGAGTGTTTTACGCATGCGATCCGAGGGTGCAATGTTTGCTGGGGATTGACAAACCAACCTCAGAAATGAACTCGCTGACATAAAAAAAACGACTCATCTGGATCAAAAGTTATATATTGACCATCTTCAAGATGACCGTTGGGCGGCCATCTTGGATTCTGAGAATTTCCCAAAGTGTAACTTTAGGCAACCAAGCTAATTTGACTCTACATACCCTATAGATTACATTTCCGTCATAAAAGTTTACAGGAACAGACATTTCCAGGTACTCTTTTTGGCAAGTAGACTAGTGCAAGGTAGCCGACCGTCTCATTGTAGCCAAGTTACGACAGTTGCTCGATTGACGCATTTCACTTCAATATTGTGTCTGAGCTCATTTCCCAATGAGCTGCCTTTAAAACCGGAATGTCATGCAATTGTAGCATGCGTTGGAGTTTTTTTTTTTATAGATGGGTACATGATGCGATATCGTCGTATAAATGATGAAATTAACTTTGAAAGTGGGAACTTCAGAAGCAAAGTTGCCAGCTACTCGGTATGCACGAGCTAACTTGAACGCCGAAGTAGTGGCTTCGAGAGTCCTGAAGTTAAGATCGAGAAAAGTGGGGGAATCCCAATTAGTGCGCATGCGTTTGTAAACGGTAGGCTTGGCGACCAGAAGAAACAAATCTCATTGCAAGTTCGTAAATGGGCGAACGTTGATCGGGCTGTAGCTTTTACGATAGTTGTTGTTTTTGACCGGTTGAACGAAATGGTCTGTTCAAAGCTGTGATGATTGTCTTGAAATTGAATGACTGTCTGTAATAATGATTTTGTTGACCAGAATGTTGGGGAGAATAAAACTTTTTTTGTTTATGTGGTAACGAAGTCGGTTATGTTAAACCTCTTTTTTTTTTTAATGATTGTGTATCAGTAAAACTATTTGGTTAGAGCGAAAGTTTTGGGCTACTGGTCAATTTAAAAAGGCAAAACTCAAGTTTTTTGGGGAATCAAGATTTAAGGTGTAGTGAAAAGAAGATAAGTTCAGTAACTTTCATATTAATTGGGAAAATGTGTGTCCATAATTTTTACAAAAGATAAATGGTTGTACTTAGGTGTTAGTAAATTATGTTTGTCCTCGTTACTTGTGAACAGGATGTACGTTTATGTAAAGTTGAAAGTCAAGATTGGATTTGTTTATCCTACGCGCGTGTGTGCATGTGTGTTAGACATAGAACACTTTATTATCTTAATTTCGAGAAACTCGGGTGTGGTGAATCACAACAAACAACATAAAACGTAAGAAAATAAATAAAATATCGAGGCGCAAATAATCAGCTCATAATAAGCTACTCACAAAAAGTTAAGGATCACTTGCACACAAATTCATAACTTTCCAAAATTAATAAGAAAGCCAATGCGTTGGTATTTGGCAAACGTTTAATTCAATGCTTTAGTGATAACGATACAACATTTCCTTCAATTTCGAGCAATCGTTTGGTCTGTACATTTTATCAAAGTGTGTACGTATCGAAATTTAATTTCACAAAGTCGTTGAAATCACAAGACATGGCATTCAGATGCTCCCAAAAGTTCAGTAATGCGTGTAACCGCCCTGGCTGTTCTGGCACTCGACGCAGCGAGTCCTCGTAGAGTTGACCAGGGTGGTAAAGATCCTCTGTGGAAGCGCCTGCCACTCAGCCTGCAGCATCTGGTAGAGGTGCTGGACATCCATGGGAGGGGGGTGGTTGCTCCTCACTTTGCGATCCAACTCATCCCAGAGGTTCTTTCGGGTTGCGATCGGGACTGCATGCTGGCCACTCCATTCTGTTGACTCCAGACTGCTGCAGGAAGTCGTTGACCACCCTTGCCCTGTGGGGGCGAGCGTTGTCATCCTGGTAGACAGCCTGCGGTCCCATCTGCTGCAGTGTTTAGGCACCGCCAGCGGTCGAAGGATCTCATCCCGGTATCGGAGGCCAGTCAGGTTACCCTGTACATGAAACAAGGGTGTTCTGTGGTGAAGGCTGAAGGCCCCCCAGACCATTATAGAACCTCCACCAAAGGCCACCTTTTCTTGGACAGTGGCGTCAATGTAGCGTTCCCCTTGGCGCCTCTAGACCCTCAGTCGGTCGTCGTTGTGGTTCAGGGGGAAGCGTGATTCATCACTGAACAGGACCTGGGACCATTGCTGACGTGTCCACCTCACCTGACGTCTGCAGAAGGCGCGGCGTGCTGCCCTATGGGCTGGAGTTAAGCGTGGCCGTACAGCTGGGCGACGAGAACGGAGGTTAAACCCATGAAGGCGATTCCGTATGGTCTGCTGGCTGATGTTGGTGTTAGTAGCCACCCTCAGCTGCCTTCGAATAATGCTGGAAGAGGCTGTTCTTGTTTGCAAGGCTAGTCGTTCAATGAGACGATCTTCACGTGGAGTTGTCTTCTTTGGTCGCCCAGGTCTGCGTCTTTCCTGAACCTTCCAGTGGCTGTGAAACGTTGAATCAGTCTGACAATGACCGAGATGGACACGTGAAGTCGCCTGGCCACTTCTCGCTTGGGGACACCATCTTGGAACCGCTCAACAGCTCGTCCCCTCTCAAACTCGTTCAATTTTCGTCGTGGAGGCATTGTCAGATAATGCCTAATACTGGTGGTATGTCTTCTCAAAAAGCCAAGCAAGTGACAGCATCCCACACATAAACAGCAGTGCTTGCACGTGCATAATGGTTTTTCCATGTGGCTTGTGCAATGTGTTCGGGCTGAACGGTCCAAAACAAGGTCCTTTTTCGCAAGTTTCCGCTTTTTCTTTTGCTACCAAGCTCAGTAGTAGAGAACCCCGTGCAATTTCCCCACTAACACAACATCGCCCACTTACAGCTGAACAAGAATTCATAACAATTTGGTTTGACTGAGAAATAAATAACAGTAGGGAACTGATATTATTGAGCACCTGTTTTCTCATAGTGATCCTTAACTTTTTGTGAGTAGTGTAGTATGTGTGTGTGGGGGGGTGGGGGTGCACACACACACACACACACACACACCGTCGAACACACACACACACCGTCGAACACACACACACACACACACACACACACACACTCACTCACACACACATGCACCAACACACACACACACACACACACACGCGCGCGCGCACACGCAAACAAACGTTTGAAGGAACAGACGCACAATTATACCAGCACGCACGCACACACAGGCAGGCAGGCACTCGCACAAATACATACAAACACACACACACACACACACACACACACACACACACACACACACACACACACAGATAAAGCAATGGAAAAAAATAGCAGAAATTTACACTTCAACACTCGAACACACACACACACACACACACACACACACACACACACACACACACACACACACGCACACACACACATAAAGCAATGACAAAAACAACAACAGAAACTTACTCAAACCCACACACACACACACACACACACACACATACACACACACACGCACACAAACGCACACACACACATACACACACACATACACACACACATACACACACACACACGCACACACACACACACTCACACATGCACACAACGACGCCCACTTTTCATAGAAACACAATGAAAGAGTGGTGGCCAATGACCCAGAACAAACAAAAGTCGCTGGCAACTCAGGTTTGTATTCAGGGAAATCTGCACGAAATGCATGCACAAGATACGACTTTTGCTTCTATTTTCTCTCTTTGGGACTTTCATTTGCGTCAGCTCGGTTTGATATGAAAAACTGAAGAAAAGCCCTGCCTTTTTACACTGAGAAACTGTGGAAGTAGCGTGTTTACTACTGGGTTTGGCTGAAGTACATTGTTTCACTATATCACATAAGAACCACACCACGATCCACTCTCGCAGTCATACAATTAAATAGAAACAACAAAAGTATAAGTTCCAGACGCCTGTTTATGTAATAACTCGCCACCTCCCTCGAGACTTCACTCAAAATATGTTCTTTTTACGTTCAAAACGTAAACACCATGGGTGCGTTGCATAGGCAGAGCGCCACAGAACGTTTGCGAACGTTTGCTATGCAACGCATAGTTTTGTTGTGGCGCTCGCGAGCGTTAGCAAGCGCTCGGTACGAGTACCATTGTCCGGGGTCACTGAAGCGAAACAATCGCGACCGCTCGCCGAGAATGGTCTAGGAAACGGGGGTTTGCGGGGAGCATTCTGTAACGTACCTGAGAGGTGGCACGCCACAAACTATTGCACTGTACTGAGCTTTCCGGTTAACTCTCTCTCTCTCTCTCTCTCTCTCTCTCTCTCTCTCTTTCTTCCTTTCTTTCTCTCTCTCTCACTCTCTCTCAAATTTCAAACAAATAATCTAAATATTGGATTTTCTGTTAATTTTTTCGAAAATTAAAACAAATTTGGCAAGTAGCAACTATGCGTTTCTTTTTTTGAACAGTATATGAGAAAACCTCATTGAAAAATGTATATGTTTGACCTCAACGCGACCCTGCTGTGACCTTGACTTTTTCAACCAGACTTTAATCGTGTGTGAACATTATACACTAGAACTGTGTGTATTTTCAAAGCTCGTGCTATAAACGCGCTGAATAAATTGAAAATATTCCACATTTGGACCAGATGTGACCCCGCTGTGACCTTGAACTTTGACAAAGATTAACCAGCAGGTCACTTTTAATGAGGTTTTATAGATATGCTGAAAGTATGTGAAGTATGTAAAGTCTAACTGATCTAGTATTAAAACATGTAAGACGTGACAACGACAATTTTCCAGTTTGCAAAGGAAATTTAACCTCGCTGTGACCTTGAAATTCAATGTTGTTAAATGTGATGTGCACCATACCTGGAGGTCATTATACTTTGGTTGTGTGCCAAGTTTCAAAGCCCTAGCTTTAAAAACGTGCGAGATAACCTTAATGCTATGACTCAGTGCCGTTTTGAATGATATAACGAACAAAATTATCGTTATTTGTAAAATCATTTGGGTAAATTTATCTTTTCTTTTCGTAATTGGGTTCCAGCATCTGTTGTCTTAACAAAAATCCCAATATCAGTCGTGTTTGTCAACTTTTATTTTTTAGCCCCTTTGTCCGCTTTTCGTGCGCACCTTTTGGCACTTAGTCACATACTGCTTGACTAAAATCTTTACAAACATCTGACTATATTCTATACAAGAACCACTTAACAAGGGTAAAAGGAGAAACAGAATCCGTTAGTCGCCTCATACGACATGCGGGGTGCAGAGAAATAAGGATGTGGAAAAGAAGACTTTTGGTAAGTGAAATAAAGGTGATGGATCCAGTCAGGTAGAAATAAGACAACAAGAAAAGAATTGGAAAACTGCAGGGAATAGAAGGGAGAGTTTTCTTGGAAGGAAATATAGGTGAAAGGACAGGTAAGGCAGAAATAAGACAAAAGAAGATAAGAAACAGAACCGTTAGTCGCCTCTTACGACATGCTGGGTAGCATCGGGTAAATTCTTTCTAGTCCCAACAAATATGGGACTCCCCCTAACCCGCGGGGGGTGAGTATGTATGTGTGTGTGTGCGTGTGTGTGGTAAGTGTGTGTGTTTGTGTGCGTGTGTGTGTGCGTGTGTGTTTGTGTGTGTGTGTGTGTGTGTGTGCGTGTGTGCGTGTGTGTTTGTGTGTTGTGTGTGTGTGTG
>NC_090252.1:26200189-26350189 GCF_037325665.1 Littorina saxatilis | reverse complement strand
CTGAAGTGCCTGCAATAGATCGCGGTGATTTGCCGGCGCTTCTTCTCGCCTGCGCACACGTCTGTCCAATTCATCCCAGAGGTGTTCTATCGGGTTCATGTCTGGCGACATGGATGGCCAGGGAAGCACCTGGACATGGTGGTCGGTGAGGAACTGGGTGGTGAGTCGTGCTGTGTACGGGCGAGCGTTGTCCTGCTGGAATATGGCATCCTGGTCAGCCAGAAGAGGAAGGGCGTGTGGGCGCAGAATTTCCTCCACGTATCGCTGGGCAGTTATGCGCCCTTGGACGTGCACCAGCGGTATTGATCGCCCCCCACACCATGACGCCTCCACCACCATGAACGGGTGCCTCATCCACACAGTTGGGCGCGTAACGTTCGTTTACTCTCCGGTAGACCCTCCTCCGACCATCATGTCGCTGGAGCAGGAAGTAGGACTCGTCGCTGAACCACACGTGTCTCCAGTGATTCCGGACAGTCCAGCGAAGGTGCTGGTTGCCCCACTGCACTCGGTTCTGGCGATGGCGGCGGGTGAGGACAGCTCCTCTGTGAGGTCTGCGAGCTCTCAAACCAGCTTCATGCAGGCGGTTCCGCACGGTCTGGTCCGATAATCGGTGTGGCCCGGGGAGAGCCTGGACAGAAGATGAGGCCGACAGGAAACGATTCCGGAGGTGGCGGAGCCGTATGAAGCGGTCGTGAGCAGCAGTTGTCGCCCTTGGTCTTCCCGCTCGTGGCAAGTCAGCAACGGAGCCAGTGGCTTGAAACCTGACCCACAGTCTACTGATGGTGCTCTGGGACACGTGGAAGTGCCTGGCGATTGCACTTTGACTTTGGCCTGCTTGTAAACGACCCAATGCAATTTGGCGGTCTTCTCTGCTCAATCGGGCCATCTTTCGTCGATGAATTGTCGTCTGATTTCTTTGTGGCGAACAATCCGCTTTTATGGGTTTTGGAAGACATGGTGAGAGCTCAATATTCCCCGAGTTTCACGAGATTACACTGAAGCATGACGAGTGGTCATGCCAAATGAGCAATTTTGACATTGTAGCCACTGATAACGCATGCGTCACGTGCAGAGCTCACTTGTGGCAATGGACGAAAGGTCGACGACCAGATAAACATTTTCTGCAGTTTGGTGGATATCCTTGTAGCCATATAACTAAATTAACCAAATATTACAAGCTATGCGTTTCTTTTTTTGAACAGTATATTTCTCTTTTTCCAAGCATGTTTTATAACAATTATAAATGTCAAAACGTTCACTGCATTCTAAAAAGGAGAACCATTCTTGACAAAAACAATCTTGTAAACGTCTTTTAAACTCTTGTAAGAAACACTTCTCATTCCCAACCGTTCCGTACATCCACACAGCAGCAAAACCATTACAACATAAAAGACTCTGCACATGTGAGACCCAATTTGTGTGGCCCTTCGATGCCAAATTACATAAAGCTTTATATGCAATCTTGGAATATCTTGAATCAGGTTGCTTCAGCAGTGTAAACCAGTATTTCACACATCTGACTGCAGAGTTAATATACAGCGGATGTCTTCCCAATTCACCATACACAATGTTGTTTGGAGTTCGAATTGTCACTTTCAGAAACTTTTTACACGCAAACAGGTGGACCCTTTCCACAGAGTCATACTTTCCATATCCCCATAGCTCTGAACCATACAAGAGCATAGGAGCGATCCGTGCGTCAAACAGTTTGAAAAACACCTTTGCCGAATGGCAGCCAAGTCTGTTCAGTAATCTAACGATTTCGATCACTCCCTTTTTCGCCATGGTTGTCTTTGTTTCTACTGCAATGTTCCAGCTCAGTTGGGTGGAAAGGGTTACACCGAGATATTTAAACGAGTTCACAATCTCAAGACGATCCATTCCGTAGAACCACTTCTCTTTCTGTGCAATGTGCCCGCCCTTTCTAAAAACCATGACCTTAGTCTTTGTCAAGTTCACGTTCAGACACAGTTTTTCTGCAGAGCAGCGCAGGACATTAAGCTGGTTTTGTAGGCCTACTACAGTGCTGGATAACAGCGCAATGTCGTCAGCAAAAAGCATTACAAACAGTTCTAACTCAGACGGAGATAAACGTATCCCATGTCTGCCTCGTTGTATGACATCCTGAGCCAGTTCGTTGATCAGAAACGAGAAAATTGTCGGTGAGGCTACACAACCTTGCTTAAGGCCTTGCATACATTCAAAGAAATCAGTGTATTCGTTTCCGCACCGCACGCATGCTTTCACGTTTTCATACATGCTCTTTAACACCTTAAATATTTTGCCTTGTATCCCTAATCGAAAAAGCACTGACCAGAGCACGGGGAGCTTAATGCTATCGTAAGCCTTACAAAAATCTATGTAGGCTACATACAGTTTGGCCTTTTGTGAAAATTGTTTCTGGACGCAAGCGTAAAGGGTAAACACATGATCAATAGTTGAGTAATTCCTCCGGAAGCCAGCCTGGCTTTCATCTAAAATGTTATTATTTTCTGACCACACAGACAGGCGGTCGTTCAGAACAGACATAAAAATTTTGCTCATCGTACTGGTGAGGGAAATTCGAGAGAGAGAGAGAGAGAGAGAGAGAGAGAGAGAGAGAGAGAGAGAGAGAGAGAGAGAGAGAGAGAGAGAGAGAGAGAGCGCACACGGGCTTTTTACTCCTAAACATTCACCTTTATTGAATGAAATGAAGACCACAACACTTTTCCACGGACTCGACAAGAAATCTAACTGTCAAATCTGACGACCAAAAAAAAAGAAAAGGAAAGGCCCTGCTTCTCCACGTGGGGTACGAAACTCAAACACACACACACAGATATCCTGGGGGCCAATGCATACCGTCACCCCTAAAATGTTCCAAGTACAAAGCGACTGTTTGCATGATCGCCCCCAATATGCATGCATTGACTCGGCTGTCAGCGAAGAGATGGGTCCATTTACTTGAAAATAGGTAGAAAGGGTAGAATTGAGTTCGCCGCGAACAGTTCGCCGCGAACATAGCGTTTCCTACAACATGAAAACTTTTTGTCCCTTCGCGAACAAAACGCTTGCTCTATGCAACGCACCTCAGGTGTCACTGACAAAAATGCCAGTTAAAGTATAGAAAATTATAGTAACACGCTGATCCCGTGTAAAGTTAAGAAAATATAGCTGATCTGCCTAAAAGTGCTAACTTATGCAGGTGTCACACACCCCACGTTGTCACCGCTCGAATGTAATCATAAATAGAAAAGATGACAACGGTGGTAAACAGGGTGCAAAGACATGGTGCACTTAGCTTTTTCTTCTGCCACTGAGTGGACGGCCTGTAATTAGTCTTTTGTCTCCACAACTGCTCCGTCGAATGAAGGGCTGGTTAGCGTGGTGACGAAGCAGGGAACAGTGGAGACATCAGGCGCCTCACTCAGTCGCTGGTTAGCCGGTTAACTGGTTACAACACCCCGCGGACGATCCGGTTACAGCATCCCGCGGATAACAGCGTCCCGCAGATAGGCAGCAGAAAACAGCCAGCAACAGTAGCAGGTAGAAATGAAGAAAGGCTGCAACAAAAAGCCTCGGTGCACTAGACATGTCATGCTACCCCTCACACCCCACCTTTAAACATGTCACCCTGACATATTTCATCGAGCACGTGGGCCTGCACAAACGGACTTTTACAACAACAAATCAGCTATTTTCCTTCCTTCTCTCCATATCTGCAAAAACCATATACAGATTAGTATTTTAGCGTCACAAAGAGCAAATTATGCGCTAACCTGGAAAGAACAACAGAGAGGGCCCCATCACGATCACGGGAAGGGAAATTTTTGCTTTCACGATCACAGTTACCTTGATTTTTGTTTTCACGATCACGAACACCAGTGGCAAATCACGGTCACGGTAAAAGTTGCATGTACAGAAAGCGCGTGTCAAAGTAAACACAACCACACAGTAATTCGCTCCTCTGCATCTATTGTTTATTCAACACAAAGTGACAACTGTTGCACTTTTTTATTATTATTTGTTGAATTCTCTTTCATACACACATAGAAATACATATCATGATTTGTAATCAGTAACAGGAATGTTGTTTTCATTGTTTTCTCTCTCTCTCTCTCTCTCTCTCTCTCTCTCTCTCTCTCTCTCTCTCTCTCTCTCTCTCTCTCTCTCTCTCTCTCTCTATATATATATATATATATATATATATATATATATATACTTGCACAATTTCAAATTTCCAGAGCTAAATCTTGTAAACCCATTTTCTCAAAAACTATTGGGTGGATTGAAATTAAAGTACATGTGTGTGTGATGGGTTCTTTATTTTCAACTTTGCCATACAATTTGAGGTACACCACCGCCTGGTTTCATGACCTTGAAAAACAAACAGGAATGCTTCAGGCCAAAAATGGTTTTACCTGAAAGAAGCGCGCAGTGCCAGTGGCAAAGCCACAAGCCTGAGCCTGCGAAGCAGGTGAGCCAACTAGGGGGGTCCGGGGGCATACCCCCCCGGATTTTTTTTTCAAAAAACGGTTAAAATCTGTGCAATCTGGTGCATTCTGGGCATCGTTTTCAGGGTGTAATAGTGTTGTGATCTTGTTAAAAATCCCATTTTAGCCTCCCCCCACCACCATTCAACACACCTCCAAACTGGTGAAAACAACAGTACTGTGCGCTGGCTTCATTGAGACCGGCCCCCGGTCGCGTTGCGCGATATTCACACGGATCGTTGGACCGGCACGGTTGGCCTCGTGGTAAGGCGTCCGCCCCGTGATCGGGAGGTCGTGGGTTCGAACCCCGGCCGGGTCATACCTAAGACTTTAAAATTGGCAATCTAGTGGCTGCTCCGCCTGGCGTCTGGCATTATGGGGTTAGTGCTAGGACTGGTTGGTCCGGTGTCAGAATAATGTGACTGGGTGAGACATGAAGCCTGTGCTGCGACTTCTGTCTTGTGTGTGGCGCACGTTATATGTCAAAGCAGCACCGCCCTGATATGGCCCTTCGTGGTCGGCTGGGCGTTGAGCAAAAAAACAACAAAAAACACGGATCGTTTTTGCGGAAATTTTTTAACTTCACCGGAAAAAATTTGACTTTACCGGATTTTGAAAACGGTTTTATCGGATTTCCGGCAATTACCGGAAAAGTAGCATGCCTGACAAAATCCCCAACGAACATGGCTTTGATCGTCTTTGACATGAGGATCAAGTGACCCAAACAGAAACTGGCACGTCTCCCCGCCATTGTTTCTGAATTTAACCCATTGTTGATATTAAAGTTTACAGGCGCTAAAATAAATCCAAGCTTAATGGAAAGAAGCGACAATTAGGATCTATGCCAAGCGTGTCCACGTTGCTGGGATGAAAAACACATTTCTAGTTTCGGTTTTGGCTACACGCAGACTCGATCTCGAGCCAGTCGAGGTCACACTGAGCGAGTGACAGCCGGACGTGGCAATGTCGACAATGTCAATGATCTCACTCAAGCTCAAAGATCTTGAACAAATTTCAAGATCTTTGCCTACATTCAGAACAGTCATAGAGCAACATAGATCAACATACCTTGATATTTCGTCTTCGGAAAGACCGACCCGTAGCCTGACCTTTCCACCAAGGAAGGCATTCTCGCCGCCTGCTTTGGTCTGGCTTGAATCCACAAAATATAACAGAAGTTCGATGACAGTACCGCTGCACGCCATTTTTGATCTTCGAATTCGAATTTGACTGAATGCACTCAAAACTTTTGCACGAAGCCCTTCCATTGGATGAAGTTTGGCAGACTTTTGCAATTTGCCTTCTGATTGGATCTCTTTTTGTCAGTGTGTGATTGGTTCTTTTAAAGGGAAGCAATCGCTGTCAAAATCATATTTCTGAATGTGTTGTTGCTTCCCTTCAATCGGGGTTGGCTCCTTGACGAATAGACTAGAGGATCATAGAGTGATACAGCTGTGAAAAATGTACGTTGAAAATAAAATGCTTTGCAATAATGCCCATCACGATCACGAAAACAAATGACGATCACGATCACGAGACTTGATTTTTTTGTCATCACGGATCACGGGCAAAGTCCTATCACGATCACAGAAATGGAAATTTCGGCAATCACGGTCACAGAAAGGTCAAAAAACGCCAATCACGATCACGGTTTTAAACCCTTTGGGGCCCTCAACAGAGAGTATTTCATTCCACAAACACAGACTCGTCAACAGCGTTAAATAATGATTTATTACCTCAAAAGCCTATGTAGGTAGCACTCTCATTGAAGCAAAAACTGCTTCCTCCTTTGAATGGCACCTGTTCGTCAACAGCGATACCCCATTCACCCTCTTGCTGAATACTTTATGCGGTGAAAATACCTTCCCGCACAGCGAAGAGAATTTGAGTGTCAACGTCAGACCGCATGTGAACGGAGAGAAAGTGGTCTCAAACTGAAGTTTCCTGAAGCCCTCCTGTACATATGCAGAGCGGCGCGTTAAATATCAATGCAGAACTCAAAGCGATGAAATCCATCAAACTAGCAGGAAATATAAGACACCGACCGTTCTCCCCAGCACTGAGTTCAGTTAACATGTCTCAGACAGACAACCTTGACGAAAATCACGTGACTAACCCTGTCACATACCCCAGTTCAGCTATCGACAATTCTGCCTCGACAGCAGAAATCACCCCCGTGAAATCCGTGCAACACAAAATACCCGTGTTCGTTTTGCGCTGTCAGCAAAACCCACAACCGTTGACAGAAAGCACAGGCGCTTTCTATCGCAATTGACCAAGAGAAGGCACCCCACCGAGTGACACTTTCTTGATCCATGTCACTAGATCGTGACATACATTTACCCTCATTTACTTCCTCGTTAGCTTCCAAAGTAAACTCTTTTTTCGTCCCATGCATGCAAAAGTGAGGATGTACTTCCGATGTCGCTCAAAACATTAGAAGTAGTGGCAAACTACCCTGAGTTACTTCCTCGCTTTGCTTCGAAGTAAACCCTTTTTCCGGCCCATGCATACGAAAGTGAGGCAAGTACTTCCGATGTCACTCAAAACTTCGGGAGTTGTCGCGAACTTCCCCCATAAGCATACGGACCCTGGGTTTCGCTGTAGTACAATTACCCTCACTTACTTCCTCGCTTGCTTCAAAAGTAAGCACTTTTTCCGTCCCATGCATGCGAAATTGAGGATGTACTTCCGATGTCGCTCAAAACGTAGGAAGTTGTCGCAAACTACCATCAATTACTTCCTCGCTTTGCTTCGAAGTAAGCCCTTCTTCCGGCCCATGCATACGAAAGTGAGGCAAGTTCTTCCGATGTCACTCAAAACTTCGGGAGTTATCGCGAACTTCCCCCATAAGCATACGGGCACAGACATTTGCGCTCAGCTGCTCTGAATAAGTCAACTTCCAAAAAACTACTTTCGCGTTCAAATCGTCATTCAATTTAGCTCTTGCATACCGAGTAGCTGGCAACTTTGCTTCCGAAGTTCCCACTTTCAAAGTTAATTTCCAGGGTCTAACTTGACTAAATGTAAACAAGTCGCGTAAAGGCGAAAATACAACATTTAGTCAAGTAGCTGTCGAACTCACAGAATGAAACTGAACGCAATGCAATTTTTCAGCAAGACCGTATGTACTCGTAGCATCGTCAGTCCACCGCTCATGCTCATGGCAAAGGCAGTGAAATTGACAAGAAGAGCGGTTTAGTAGTTGCGCTGAGAAGGATAGCACGCTTTTCTGTACCTCTCTTCGTTTTAACTTTCTGAGCGTGTTTTTAATCCAAACATATCATATCTATATGTTTTTGGAATCAGGAACCGACAAGAAATAAGATGAAAGTGTTTTTAAATTGATTTCGAAAATTTAATTTTGATAATAATTTTTATATTTTTAATTTTCAGAGCTTGTTTTTAATCCAAATATAACATATTTATATGTTTTTGGAATCAGAAAATGATGGAAAATAAGATAAACGTAAATTTGGATCGTTTTATATATATATATTTTTTTTTACAATTTTCAGATTTTTAAAGACCAAAGTCATGAATTAATTTTTAAGCCAC
The DNA here is from genome assembly GCF_037325665.1 of Littorina saxatilis. Lineage (NCBI taxonomy): Eukaryota > Metazoa > Mollusca > Gastropoda > Littorinimorpha > Littorinidae > Littorina > Littorina saxatilis. The sequence goes on along the minus strand of NC_090252.1, from coordinate 26,342,156 downwards.
CACGCTGAAATGCAATTCCGAAGTCCGGGCTTCGTCGAAGACTACTTGACCAAAATTTCAACCAATTTGGTTGAAAAATGAGAGCGTGACAGTGCCGCCTCAACTTTCACGAAAAGCCGGATATGACGTCATCAAAGACATTTATCGAAAAAAAGAAAAAAACGTTCAGGGATATCAATCCCAGGAACTCTCATGTAAAATTTCATAAAGATCGGTCCAGTAGTTTGGTCTGAATCGCTCTACACGCACGCACGCACGCACGCACGCACACACACACATACACACACACACACACACATACACCCCACGACCCTCGTTTCGATTCCCCCTCTATGTTAAAACATTTAGTCAAAACTTGACTAAATGTAAAAAGGAGAAAAAAAGTTCAACATAATCATTTATTTTTCTCCCTTACATTCAGGTCAACAAAGTCATTGTCATAGCTAGGCAGTCATTCGATTCCAAGACAATCATCACAGGTTTGAACCGACCCTTTCGTTTAACCATTCAAAAAACAACAGCAATAACGCTGTTAGTACTACAGCGCGCTCAACGTTCGCCCTTTTGAACTCGCGATGAGACTTGTTTCTTCTGGTCGCCAAGCACCGTTAACAAACGCATGTACTAGTTGGGATTCCCCCAATTTTCGCGACCTTGACCGAATACTCTCGAAGTCAGCATTACGGCGTTCATGCATAGGGAACAGTTAGAAAGTTAACTTCGAGAGTTCCCACTTTCAAAAGAGGCCTCTACTTCCAGTGTTTCTGACTTCCAGTTCATGCATACGGGCCCTGGAGTAAACACGCTGCTTCCAAAGTTTCTCAGTGCAAAATAGCAGGGCTTTTCTTCGGTTTTTCATATAAAACCGATCTAACGCAAATGAAAGTCCCAAAAAGAGAAAATAGAAAGAAAAGTCGTATCTCGTGCGTGCATTTCGTGTAAATTTCCCTGAATACAAACCTGAGTTGCCAGCTTTGACTTTTGTTTGTTCTGGGTCACTGGCCACCACTCTTAAAATTTCATCCCCGCTTATAGGAGGGGGTGTTTCTATGTAAATGGGCGTCTGTGTGTGCATGTGTGATCGAGTGTGTGTTTGTGTGAGAGTGTGCGTGTGCGTGTGTGTGTGTGTGTGGGTGTGTGTGCGTGCGTGCGTGCGTGCGTGTGTAAGTGTGCGTCTGTTCATTCATTCATTCGTTTGCAGTGCACGCGCGCACATGTGTGGGTGGGGGGGAAGGGTGTGTGTTTGTGTGTGTATGTGTGTGTGTGTGTGTGTGTGTGTGTGTGTGTGTGTGTGTGTGTGTGTGTGTGAAAGCGTTTGTATGTATTTGTGCGACTGCCTGTGCGTGCGTGTGTGCGGGTATAATTGTGCGTTTGTTTGTGTGCGCGTGCGTGTGTGTGTGTGTGTGTGTGTGTGTGTGTGTGTGTGTGTGTGTGTGTGTTCAACGGTGTGTGTGCGTGTGCACCCCCACCCCCCCCCCACACACACACTATTATGAGATGATTATTTGCGCCTCGATATTTTATTTATTTTCTTACGTTTTATGTTGTTTGTTGTGATTCACCACACCCGAGTTTCTCGAAATTGAGATAATAAAGTGTTCTATATCTAACACACATGCACACACGCGCGTAGGATAAACAAATCCAATCTTGACTTTCAACTTTACATAAACATACATCCTGTTCACAATTAACGAGGACAAACATAATTTACTAACACCTAAGTACAACAATTTATCTTTTGTAAAAATTTGGACTACACCTTATATCTTGATTCCCAAAAAAACTTGAGTTCTGCCTTTTTAAATTGACCAGTAGCCCAAAACTTTTGCTCTAACCAAACGGTTTTACTGATACACAATCATTAAAAAAAAAAAGAGGTTTAACATAACCGACTTCGCTACCACATAAACGAAAAAAGTTTTATTCTCCCCAACTTTCGTTCGCGCTTGAGCAAGGGCACCAGGTGGACCTTCTAGTGCTGGATTTCTCCCGCGCGTTTGACAAGGTCAGCCACAGTCTACTCGTGCATAAGCTCCGTCAGTACGGCATAGGTGGAAAAGTCAACGCCTGGGTCGAGGATTTCCTCACCAACAGGAAGCAGTCCGTCGTCGTCAACGGGGCCATCTCAGAGCTAGCTCCAGTTGAAAGTGGCGTTCCTCAAGGGTCCGTGCTCGGGCCGACGCTATTTCTGCTGTACATAAACGATCTCCCGCCAGACCTGACCTCGACTGCGCGACTTTTCGCTGACGACACAGCGTGCCATGCTGACGTCAAGACAGCAGCGGACCAAGAAAACCTCCAAACAGACCTCGACAGACTGGCGTCCTGGGAACAGAAGTGGAAGATGGCATTCTATCCTGCCAAATGCACCACCGTACACATGACCCGACGCCGTACCACCCTACCATACGAGTACCAGCTCCACGGCCAGAAACTCCAGGAGGAGACCCAGGCCAAGTACCTTGGCGTCACCCCGACCAAAGACCTGAAGTGGAACACCCACATCGCCAACATCACCACCAAGGCGAACAGAGCACTTGGCTTTGCTAGACGCAACATCAAGCTCAGCAACAAGAAGGTTAAGGCGGCTGCATACAAGGCACTAGTACGACCCATCCTAGAGTATGCCAGTCCAGTATGGGACCCACACACTGCTGAAGACAGTGCCTCTCTCGAAAAGGTCCAAAGAAGAGCAGCCAGATGGGTGTCGCATCGCTTCCGCCAGACCTCCAGCGTCAACAACATGCTCGAAGACCTTGAGTGGCCTACGCTTGAGAGCAGACGGAGGCGAGCGAGACTAACAACCTTCTACAAAGTCCACCGCGACCTTGTCGCAGTAAAGAGCAACCACGCACCAAAGCCAAGCCCACCCAAGTGCACGACTAGGCAGATCCACGCTCTATCCTACGAAATCCCCCGCTCTAGGACAGCCTACAGGCAGAAAACATTCTTCCCGCGCACCATTCCAGAGTGGAACCGCCTGCCTGTAGAAACTGCCACAGCGCCATCCCTGGCATCCTTTCAGGCCAGGCTGGCAACTCTCCACTGACCCATCATCCCCCCCCCCCTACCCCCAACCTCCCCCCCCCCCCTGAACTTCACCCCTGACCAAGCAATAGACCGGAACCACCATCACCCAAGCGTAGCAGATTCATCCCCATGCTGATGTTGGCTACCTATCACTAAGAAGAAGAAGAACATTCTGGTCAACAAAATCATTATTACAGTCAGTCATTCAATTTCAAGACAATCATCGATCACAGCTTTGAACAGACCATTTCGTTCAACCAGTCAAAAACAACAACTATAGTAAAAGCTACATCGCGATCAACGTTCGCCCATTTACGAACTCGCGATGAGATTTGTTTCTTCTGGTCACCAAGCCTACCGTTTACAAACGCATGCGCACTAATTGGGATTCCCCCAATTTCCTCGACCTTGACCTCAGGACTCTCGAAGCCACTACTTCGGCGTTCAAGTTAGCTCGTGCATACCGAGTAGCTGGCAACTTTGCTTCCGAAGTTCCCACTTTCAAAGTTAATTTCATCATTTATACGACGATATCGCATCTTAAAGGTCCTTACCCATCTAAAAGAAACCTCCAACGCATGCTACAATTGCATGACATTCTGGTTTTAAAGGCAGCTCATTGGGAAATGAGCTCAGACACAATATTGAAGACGTGATATGCGTCAATCGAGCAACTGTCGTAACTTGGCTACAATGAGACGGTCGGCTACCTTGCACCATAGACACGAACTGTGACATTCTTGTTTAATTTAGGTGAAAAGCTTGAAACAGCGGGGCTCAAAACCGACAGTACGATCATTTACTGACCGAAAAAAACGTGCTCGAGTCATTCGGCGAAGATGGTGAGCTTTCAAACTACCACGACTGAATAACTGATAACACATCTTTGCATAATGCTTTTTCTAGACGAGAAGTATAGTGCAGTGGTTACGGATTCGGAATTTCAATCCGACGCTCTGGGTTCAAGTCCCGCTGGGAGATATATTTTTTTTTAATTAACCTTTTTTTTAAATAGACCTCAATTGCATTCAGACTGCAACAACCGGTTTTTGCCTCTGTGTTAATTTTTTTTTAACGCGTAAAGAAACTGTCCTATGCTTTCAAAAAAAATCGAATCTTGACTTTTAACTGTACATAACCATGCATCGCCATCGTAATCAAAAATTAACGAGGGAAAACAAATTAAAACACCGATGAACAGTATTGTCTTTTCTAAACTTCTTGACAGACATTTCCCCAATAAATAAGGAACAAGTCACTAAACTTAGTTATTTACGGTCTACTGCATAATGTTCTTCCTTTTAAACTTTACCAGTAACCCAAAGTTTCCCTATAACCAATCTATGTTTGTCCAACAAAGAGTTTTACCGATATAAAATTATTAAACACAAGTTCAACATACAGTAATTGTTGTACTTATTGTGAGAACGAAATTGATTATACTGATTTTTTGTGTGTGTGTGTGCCCCAAAATTATGTTTACTTGGAAATGCGTTGAGGATAAAGTGATTTGTAAATATAATATGATTATTAAAAATTACCGGAAAGGAAGTTTTTTGGGCGTGTTTAAAATACATTTAGAAATAGTATTGTTAACGATATAGGTACATTTAAAGTAGAACAATTATATAAAAAGCAGAAAAAAAGAAAAGAAGAAAAGATCAATGAAGAGGGATACTCCCCACAAAATTAAAAAAAAATAAATAAATAAAGGGTTGAAGCAAGCAGCTGAGATTCCCCCCCCCTCCTCCCCCCAAAAAAAAGTTCAACATCATCATTTACTCTTCTCCTAACATTCAAGCCAACAAAGTCATTTGTCATAGACATTCATTCGATTCCAAGACAATCATCACAGGTTTGAACCGACCCTTTCGTTTAACCATTCAAAAAAACAACAGCAATAACGCTGTTAGTACTACAGCGCGCTCAACGTTCGCCTTTTTGAACTCGCGATGAGATTTGTTTCTTCTGGTGGCAAAGCTTACCGTTTAACAAACGCATGCGTACTAGGTTGTTTGTTTTTCCGTCTGTCGATCTGCCTGTCTGCTTTGTCTGTCTGTCCGTCTGTCCGTTTGTCCGTCCGTGTCTGTAAGTCTCTCTGCCTGTTTGTCTGCCTGTTTGTCAGTCCGTCCGTCCATATCAAAACAGTGGAGGCGAATTCAGTATTAGAGCTCACAGTCCTGTGTTATAGCTGCCTTGTTTTGTTTAGCGTGTGCTGACAAAACACTAGCCCCTGCTCGTCAAGCGTTAAACGGTTTGTCTTTCGCCGCTAGCCTGCAGGCGAGTTGGCGTTGTTTATCTCTGGTGGCCACTGTTTATAATTCAGAATCTCGGAACCGAGTCTCAGTAAAAACTCTTGGAGAAGTCTGCAAAGCGAAGACCAGAGCTTTTTTGCTATGTATGTGGGGGTTTTGCAGACGACATTTTGAAGCATACGCGTTGCCATGACTGCATCAAAATGTTGTATTAAAAACTTCGATAAAGTATCTCAGTTGCACATTTTAGCAAGGTCAATCATTATGCTAATTTAAAATCGCTTCAAGCACTTATTGATTAAAACCAAAACTGTGAAATATAATCTGCTAACACTTTCTTTTATCTATCTAGAGAGTATTCCCAGGATGGTCACGTGCTTCCGTCTTAAATAAACGGGATTATGTATGCCACAGTATGGATGAACCGAGTTGCATTCACTGAAGTGGCCGTAACACAGGTTAAATAGCAATCTGTTTAACAGAGCTCTGTAAAGCACACAATCTCCCCCCCACCCCCTCCCCAGCCCCCCAAACAGATTAACAAAATAAAAGAAGATGATTTTAGAAACAGCAGCCGGAGAGAGGCCCGGGGGGGGGGGGGGGGGGGGGATTAAAGATTGGAATTTAATTATAATTGGATAGATCCGCCGCACTGCCAAGAAAAGTGTACAGTGTTTCACCCACTTTCCCGAAAATATATGCATCTGTGTTAAAATTGTCAAAATGGAGTTCCAACTTATCATCAGTGATCAGACATAATTATGTAGATAGATGATCAATGTAGGCTATAGTATATCTCTGTTATCATGCACTACTGACTCAACAACACAAATACTTGCTGAATATAATATCTCTATTTGAAAGCATATCCAAAGGAACCTTTTGTCTCTGTTGATAAATATCGAAGTTCATTGCATTATCTTTACTCTAGACTTGTATTCAGTTTCTCTGTCAGAGCGGCAAAGTATCGTCTGCTACAGACACCGACCCAGCAGTAAGAAAGCATAGGCTCTAGCTGAATACATTTTATTTTTTTCTCGTCAAAAGTAGAAAATACATTCATTCGTAAAGAAGAACTAGGGTTTAGATGAAAAGGTTAGTCAGTGTAATATCATATATATACCAATAGATTAAGGAAGATTTTTCAAGAAAGTGCCGATTGTGTTTTTTGTGGTTAGGCCTATCTTTTATCGCGAGTTCCGACAGTAGCGGCTCGGTTACTGCGGACCAGCATAACTGAGTTCACACAGAACTATTCTCAGCTGCACTCAACATGGAAAAAACCCTGTGTTAATTGTTTCAAGACAACCACATTTTGTAACACTACTATGAAACTTCTGCTTCTTGTCATCATTATAATCATTGCAAGGGCTCCAGGAACTGAGAAATGTTAAACACACTTAAAACCACGTAAATGTTACAGGAAGGCGCCTTTACCGCCTATGCATGGTGCCACAGATTTCAGCAGCTAGCGGCCGCCGTGACCTTGCAAGGCGGAGCATCGAAATTTGCGCGGAATATTCAAAAAGCTTAAACCACACTCACTTTTTTTTCTTGAAAACAGCATAAATATTGTTTTAAGCGTAATAAGTTTAATCTGTATGTATGCTGGAGGTGTAAATGCACTAACATGCATATTTTGTTGCTTGTAAGATGTAGTGTTCACTTACAAAACTTTGACAAGTTTGGTCTTTCGGTTGGCGGTGTAATGTGATTCTTATGTACCGGTTCGACATGTAGGAAACAGCAGTATTTAACTGATTTCTTCCGCATTGAATGTTTCTTTGTGCAATCAGTATAGAAGATTGCAGAGAGTGTATTCTGATGATTTAAAATGTGTGTATTATTATTAAGCAACCCTGATAGTACTGACTATGTCTCTTTCTACTAAACTGACTCAGTGTGTGACTTCTTAACTGTGCACATTTTCAGCCAGAAATTCATTTCTCTTCCTTGTCTTGCTTGCAAATTTGTTCTTTCCTGGCCGAGCGATAACATAAACACTCCTGCCAAGGGTTGTGTTCTGCGATGTTTTAGAGCTCGGAAAGGCAGCAGAGGGCTTGTCATCAGCTTTCCCTAAATGGATTGCTTGAGGGCTAATAAGGAAGGGATACTGCTATATCAGTGGTGGTTGTTGACAACTTGTATATATACAGCTTGCTGAATCCTAATGCATGGGCCAAAGAAGGAAACTCGGCTCCACTGATTTGATATGTTTTCGTCCGTCTATCTGTCTGTCTTTCTGCCTGCCTGTTTGTCGGCCTGTCTGTCTGTCTGACCGTTCTTTAAGTTTTTTAAAATTTTTGCGTCATTTTGTCTGTATGTCCGTCTTGTTCTGTACATGTCTGTCTGTCTGTCTCTCTGTCTGTCTGACCGTTTGTTTGTCTGCCTGTTTGTCGGTCTGTCCGTCTTTCCGTCCGCCTTTTTGCGTCATTTTGTGAGGTTTAATAAATTGATTTAGTCAAAATTCTTCTCGAATGTAAAAGTTGCAAACTTTTGCCTATTATGGTTTTTGTCAATTTTTCATTTGGCCCTTCCCGTTTTTGTCTTGATAATTTTGAGGGTACCCTTATTTTGAGCGGCAGTCACGTGATCCCTGTAAAATAAATCTTGAATCCAAAAGGTAATACTGATAGTTAAGTAAACAGCCTTAACTGGCATATACGGGGGGTGGGGGTTAAAGCAAGGGTGTTAACCCGTGATTCGTACAAATGTAAAATGTTGTATAAATCACGTAAATGCGCCCGATTTTTTTTTGTCATCTCCAAAGTCAAATTTTATTTTTTTCTTCATTACTTTATCGTTCCATCGTTGGGACATTTGGGTCGCTTCGTATAGCAGCAGCAACAGAGTCGCTACCCAAAATCAAGGGTTCTATTTGATTTTTTGATTTTTTTTCTTTACTGTCCCAACGCTGGGAAATTCGTGTGTAGTGTGTGTGTGTGTGTGTGTGTGTGTGTGAGTGTGAGAGAGAGGCAGTGTGTGTGTGTGTGTATGTGTGGGGGGGCTTTGTGTGCATGGATGATGTGTGTGTGTGTGTGTGTTTTTGCGCGCGCGTCTGTGTGTTGCAAAGTTGTGTGTATGTGTGTGTGTGTGTGTGTGTGTGTGTGTGTGCGTGTAAATGTTAGTATGTGTGTGTGTATGTGTGTGTGTGTGTCTGTCGGTAGCGCGCATCTGTTGCTGCTAGCTTTTGACTGGGAGGAAGCGACACGAATTTCCCAGCGTTGTACTCGTGTGTGTGTGTGTGTTTGTGTGTGTGTGTGTGTGTGTGTGTGTAAGAAAGAGAGAGAGAGAGAGAGTGTGTGTGTGTGTGTGTGAATGTGTGTGTGCATGACTGAGTTTGTGTGTATGCTTGTGTGTGTATGAGTGTGTATATGTGTTTGTAAAGGTGTGTGTGTCCGTCTGTCTATGTGCGTATTTGTTTGTTTGTTTGCTTAACGCCCAGCCGACCACGAAGGGCCATATCAGGGCGGTGCTGCTGTGACATATAACGTGCGCCACACACAAGACAGAAGTCGCAGCACAGGCTTCATGTCTCACCCAGTCACATCTTCTTCTTCTTCGTTCATGGGCTTAGACTCCCACGTACACTCGTGTTTTTGCACGAGTGGAATTTTACGTGCATGACCGTTTTTACCCCGCCATTTAGGCAGCCATACGCCGTTTTCGGAGGAAGCATGCTGGATATTTTCGTGTTTCTATAACCCACCGAACTCTGACATGAATTACAGGATCTTTTCCGTGCGCATTTGGTCTTGTGCTTGCGTGTACACACGAAGGGGGATAAGCCACAAGCAGGTCTGCACATAAGTTGACCTGGGAGATCGGAAAAATCTCCACACTTAATCCACCAGGCGGCCGCGGCCGGGATTCGAACCCTCGACCCGGCCGATTAAGAGGCCGACGTCTTACCACCCCGCCACAGCGCCCGTCACCCAGTCACATTATTCTGACACCGGACCAACCAGTCCTAGCACTAAGCCCATAATGCCAGACGCCAGGCGGAGCAGCCACTAGATTGCCAATTTTAAAGTCTTAGGTATGATGAGGCCGGGGTTCGAACCCAAGACCTCCCGATCACGGGGCGGACGCCTTACCACCAGGCCAACCGTGCCGGTCTATGTGCGTATGAGTGTGTGTTTTGTGTGTATGAGATTTGTGTGAGTCAATGCCTGTGTGTGTGTGTGTGTGTGTGTGTGTGTGTGTGTGTGTCAGTGTGTGTGTGTGTGTGTGTGGGTGTGTGTGTGTGTGCGTGCGTGCATGCGTGCGTATGTACATGTGTGTGTGTGTGTGTGTGTGTGTGTGTGTGTGCAGTGTGTGTGTGGGTGTGTGTCTGTTTGTATAAGAGAGAGAGAGAGAGAGAAAGAAAGAGAGAGAGAGAGAGAGTGGGTGTGTGTATACATGTGCGTGTGCGTAAGTGTATGTATGTGTGTTTGTTTGTAAAGGTGTGTATGTCCGTCTGTCTATATGTGCGTATGGGGGTGTGTTTTGTGTGTATGAAGTGTGTGTGAGAGAGTGAGTGAGTGAGTGTGTATGTGTGTACGTGTGTAACTTGGGGTGTGTGTCAGTGTGTGTGTGTGTGTGTTCGTGTGTGTGTGTGTGCGGTGTTCGTGTGTGTGTGTGTTTGAGAGAGAGAGAGAGAGAGAGAGAGAGAGAGAGAGAGAGAGAGAGAGAGAAAGAGAGTCAGTAAGAGAGAGGTTTGTCTTTCGCTGGGGTATAAAGTGCCTTGGCGTTGCACTTCTACTTAATTTTATTCAAAGTCGGGTTTTCCCGTCTCACATGCCCCTAATGGCTTTGCTGTGAGGGCGTTAATCTTACATTTCTCCAGTATGTCGGTCTGTCAGAATGTACAAACCGTCCTAACCCTTACCCTCCGCCCTCGTTAAATCATTTAGTCAAGTCACAGTGGATGTAAAACTGATTTGATGGATGTGTTCACGCATTGGTAGTGTATATGTGTGTGGGCAGGCGTATGTGTACCTCCACACTGCCTCTCCCTGTGTTATCGTATTTGATTACATAAGCAGCGTATAAGTAATGATTATTATCGTTTGTCTTGTATTTTATATCTTAACGAATTACTGCCTTCCATCAATTTTTTGTACATTTACTTGAACTTACATGTTGCATGTCTTAGACTTAATGTTCTCTTCCTACGCGCTTTCGTCCTAGTCTCTCCTTGTGGTCGTTTGTACTTTCTCCCCCCTCCCCCTCCCGCCCGACCGACACCCTCGGCTTCTTTTTTCTCTTCTGTAGATTCTTCTGTTCATATTTAGTTACCCATCCCCGTTCTTTCAATTTGTTCCGTCTTCTGGTTTATTTTGGTTATCATTGTCCACCATTATGAAAATGTGTGTAATTTAGTATTTTTCTGGTCACGTAATATAAGCATTTGCTTGAGTGCGTGTCCTAGTTGTATGTTTTGAATTGTTTCATGCGAAAAAATTCTGAATAACATTTTGTTTAAACCAATGTAAAAAGAAGAATTCGTCTGGACAGACCGAAGTATGACGTCGGGACATATCTCTTATTAGACATGAAAGCTCCCATTAAAAAAACTGTTTTTGGACACACACCCACACCCACTCACACCGTCACGTCACACACACACACACGCACACACACACACACACACACACACACACACACTTACATACGGGTACACACCGCACACACACACCGTGACACACACACACACTGACTGTGCCGGACTAACTTGACACACTAACACATACACACTCACACACACGCACCAGACACACACACATACCGCAGATTTTTTGTTTTGTTTTTAGAGATTAAACCCCCCCCCCCCCCCTCACACATCAAAAACTTTTCCCGGACACACACACGTACACTTCCGCACACACATCATACCGTTCCTAAATGATAGAAGGAAGATTGCTTTCTCACTTTGAACTATTTGGCAAGAACGGCATATCTCTCACGCGAAAAAATAAAGAACATACGCATTCAGATGACGCATTCAGAATAGCGGGGGTTGTCTTGTTTCGTTTGCTTTCACACGGTTTAGATTTGAAGGCAAATTAATTAGGAGCAAGCTTTATTCCGTTAGAGAAGTGGTCTAAAGACTCCACAAACAAGGGACGGTACTACCACCCTTGTCGTGTCTTGTCTTGGGCTTTAGGGCTAAAAGTGTTGGTGTTTTTCGTTTAAGTTTAAACTTTAACGTACACAGATTTAATCTTTGAAACGAAAGTATAACGTAAATCTCTCAAATAATTGGGTTAACAACTGGAGATGGCATCGGTGTGTGGAGTTCCACTTGATAAAAAGGAAATCGTTGAGGGATCGGGCAGTCGGACAATTCCTGCACTGGTGAGATTGTTTTGGGGAAAGTATGCAAAGTGTCTTTTCACAGCCAGCCCCTTAACCGGTTATTGACTTCTTCTCTGTGTACCCACACAAACACACAAACACACAGCGGCTCAAAGAAATGGAGCAATAAACCATTTGTCTCTCTCTCTCCAACAGTGGTCCCTGCAACATAACAGATCCAGATCCAGATCCAGTCTCTCTCTCTCTCTCTCTCTTTCACTCATGTGTGTAGTGTGTGTGTGCCGAACCTTCCCAATCCCATCGCAACTGCTGACAAAGTGCAAAGCTCGCCGGTTCGAGCTCAGCCATTTTTCTTTTTTCTTTTAAAAGATAATCTGTTTAACTTCTCTCTCCCCCTCTTAACTTTCCTTTGCTCTATTATATTCTTTATTCCAAGCATTTCGGTGATCGAACTGAGATTGCAATTGACAAAGCAGCTTATATTTCGAGTCACTCAGTGATTCGGCATTGCCCGGCGGATCACTGAATTCGCCCGCGAACCAAACAACGTGTGTCACTGGTCCCGAGGCTAGACTGAAATAGCATTAGTTAAAACAAAATGCAGGAAATAAATACTTAACATGGAAACAAACAAAAAACAAACAAACATGTTTTATTTATGGCAAAAGATAAATCTACTTTGCATCAAGATACTTCGACAGAATCTCGCTGACACCTGCGAACGAACCGCATCTCTCGCTACGATCAGTCGCTCATCAGTTACGTCTCTCTGAATCCAACACTGATCATAATTAATCTTTCTCCACAGTTCTTTGAATTGAACAGCAATTAGAAACTCCTGCAAAGCACAAATCATGATTTACAGGGTAAGCAGCCATGTGACTCGTGAGTGCCGGTTCCTGAGCCTGGGGGCTCGAGCACCGACTCGCCAGTGCTTAGACCTCCAGCCACGGCCTTAAAAATAAGGGTTAGTGGCTACGGTTACGCCTTTTTTCACGGCGTAATGCTACTCGGCCATTCTATAGTGATGGCATTACATCATTTTTATTCGGATAAGCGAGTTTACTGTCGTAACCCACTCGCTAGAGGCTACGGTTACGCCTTCTTTTTGGCGTGCAGACACTCGGCCATACTGTGAATACGACACCATCCTATTTCATAGTAGTTGTAGTATTTTTCTGTCGTAACCCGATTGATCGATGCTAAATTTACGCCTATATATATGCCATGACGCCATTTTGAGGGGGAGGCAGCACTGCACGGTACTACTTTTCTCAGAAAACTTCCCAAAAGCTCATCAGATATTAACCCTTACGCTGGTTGTCGTGTCATATGTCGCGCTACTTTACGTATACGGTCACCTGGTTGTCGCGACATATATCGTGGGGCTGCCTCAGTCTGTTTGGTCGGTTCCGATTACCTCCCATGGACGTGAAAACCTATCCTTAGATCTGTATTCACTAGAAATAAGGTCAGTTGGGCCCTGAACCTGTAGATCCAAGTTCTGAAGCACAATTGAGTGGGCGAGTGTCAAAAATACAGGGCACCCAGCTGAGCTGTAGCACATGCTCCAAAATGGCTGCTCCCATGGATCCACGGCGTGATCGCAATGTTTTTCAAGACTTTTTTGATGATTTCTTCGCCGATCCCGATCTTGACGAAGTAGGGGAAGAAGCCATTTACATTGATTTACAAGATGTAATGCTCGTTGGGGACATTATGGACCTAGATCAGACCCCAAACAACAGAGACTTTGAAGCAGACGTTCAAGAAGGTGTACAACCCAAAAGAGTTTACCGTACTTTCCGGGTCATAAGGCGCGACTTTTTTCCTCGAGTTCGACCCCTGCGTCTTGTATAATGAAGCGCCTAATCCGTGTATGAAATACGAAAAAAATCAAAGAGACCGCTTGAGTACCAGTCAAACAACTTGTGATAATGCATGTTTCAGCTACTAGGTACTGCCCTGCCTTTGATCTGGCCGCACACACAGATTTCCACTCTGTTAAACTCGGTCACTGACTGGTCACTGACCCCGATGCAGGAAGTGTTTCCTCTCTCAGATATGACAGGGGAACCACCTCTCATGGCAAAAACTGGGTCATTGACCTCTGGGAAGAAGGTCGTGTCTTTTAACAAGGCCACCCAGCTATCACAATGCCTTTGATCTGGCCGCACACACAGAGCACACATATTTTCACTCAGTTAAAGTCGGTCACTGACCGGTCACTGACCCCGATGCAGGAAGTGTTTCCTCTCTCAGATATGACAGGGGAACCACCTCTCATGGCAAAAACTGGGTCATTTTGGTGCGCCCTATCGGCCCCCTGCGTCCAATGGGTGACTGGATTACAATTTTTTTTAAAAAGAAGGGGGTGCGTCTTAGATAACGAAGCGCCTTGTCACCCGGAAAGTACGGTAATACTTATCCTGCTTACAAAATACATCTACTTCAAGAGGATGTACTGCACATTATATACACCACCAAATATTATTAATTACACTCTGATGACAGCTGTCTCTTTGTCAACGGTAATTAACCAGTGTAAAATGTGAAGTGTTCAAAAACAAAGGTGCATTTTGATAATCTACGTTACCACCAGGTAACATGTCATTAACTAACAAGCTGTGCTCACTCCTCCTTTTACTTTAAAAGATCACCATGATTTTCATAAACTTAATCCTTTGAAAACCAATCACTATCAGTGTGTGTCCCACCCTCTGCTATCTTTACAACTATACAGTAGGCACAACCAACTGGTAAGCACTTTTCATTTCTTCTTCTAACCCCATGTCTGCAGACAGAAATGACTAATTAGGTGCAAGACACTTTCCCACAGCCAGTCACTTACCAGGAGATGCTTAAAACAACATTCTCAGTCTCTCTTGCCAACCATGAGCCAGATTGGTAGAGCGCCCGATGGCTTAATGTCACATTGGTGGTCACGGGTTCGAACCTTTTTGTTGGCAATTTTTTTTTTAAATTCTTAAACTTTAAAAACAAAATCTGAACTCGTAATTCTTGTACTTTATTAATTTTTTCTTCATTCCAAAGGTTTCGATTGATTTAATAGATGGAAATAATGAGAAAAAAAAGTTGCATAGTTATTGGACGATTTCCCAGAATTACCCATTCTATTTTTTAGTAACATCAGCTTTTGTGAAATGTCCTATGGGTATCATCACAACTACATGTAACGGTGAGAACGACAGAACGTTCAATACACAAAAAACGAATGGAGAAACTCAGAAACAGACGAGTCGACACATGCTCGAGAACTCACGTGTAATGTATGTTTGCAGTTCAACTTTCTATTTTCACCCCAGTAAATTGAGTGCCGGGTTGGCTCATTGGTGGAACACTATAGTCCACTGACCCGGTGGTATCGGGTTTGAATCCCATAATTGGCAAGAATTTTTTTTCTTTCAAACTTCTCAATCTTTTAAACTTATTTTCCTTTTTTTGTGAACTCTTTATTCTTGTATTTATTCATTTTAATTCATTCCAAAGGTTTCGAGTCGTGTATTGAAAATCAAATATAGCTTTCCCACAATCTTGTATTCTATTTTTAGTCCAGGATACTGCCCCTGTCTGTGTGCAGGAAAGGTTGAAGGGCATTGTATCACCACGCGTCGACTGAATGTAATGGTGGTTTAAGGCTTGTATGAATTGATCTGCTTGTGCTCCTGCTCATAATGATCAAGATTTAAATGACAGATTATTGTTTTTGAACTCCTGAATGTTGCAGCACCCTGACTGGTGCATCAAATCCAGGTTTGTGTCCTATGTGGCCCCTCCCTTGGACAGCAGTGACCAGGGGCTGATGGGGGAGTGGCTTGAGCGACTTCAGTACATCTGTGCAGATCTGCACTGGCTCCTTCAGTTACCACACCACAAGTTTTGGTGTCAGGTAAGCACACTGGAAGAGACAGCAGTCATACTGATGTGTATACTGTCTCTATTGTATCCCACTAGTTGGACTTTAGAATCTCTGCACCTCTTTGTTCTGCCCCCTCCTCTCTGCAAAGATTGATTTTAACTAAATTAAGCCTTTGCCAAGTGGTTAGAGCACTTTGCCTGATGGATCCCCAGGTGAACCAAGTTCAGTAGCACTTTGAGCATTATACAAATGTCTGGTTTGTCAAAGCAACAGACTAGCTGTCTTCATTGACCCAGATATATATAACTTTTGAGGAGATTGTTTTAAAATATTTGCCTATGGGCCCATTGCAGAAACTCAAGTTATCAACAGCATTTCTACTCGGCGCGCGCGGTATGAGAATCACGGGTCGTAACTCTCTGGAATTGGTCATCCGCCGCCATGTTGGATGCCTTGCACGATCTCTGACAGTGCTTGAGCGTTGGGTGGCGACTCGACAAAAGTGAAAATGACACGTTGTGTGGCATAGGGGGTAAAAATCAAGGGTCTGCCAAACCCGGCAAATGCAGTAGGCAGCCCAGAGATCCCTAAGTACCTCTCCCAATTGTAGTACTTTTCGGCAATATTTACAGTTTCAAATTGCTAGGATAGCTTCTTTGTGGTTTTAGAGAGGTGTTCTGGGGAAACTGAAAGGTAGCCTCGTCAGGGGACAACTATTCAAACTCATATCCTCATTATTTTGATTCTCAATTGAGAATAATCATTTATAGATGACTATTATTCATTTCCCTTTTTAGGATGTACTTGCACGTACTGGTGGTTTATTACCCAAATGTCCTCACAGTGACTGAGGCTTATATAAGGCTCGGTGATTCGTGTATTTGTTTGTTCAGCCCATTTCTTTCTTGTGTTTATTCACAAGAAGAAAAACAATAAAGATAATCATTCATGTATGATTTATGGTGGGATTTTTCCTCCATGGTGTGTACTAGGATGTATTGTACTAAATGTACTGTGGTCGTATATTAACGGGTTATATTCCCCGTATGTGTACTATGCGTACAGGTTCATTGGAGGGAGGGTGTAATAGTTGTTTGTTTGGTTTAGCAACGAGACAATTCATCCCTTTTTGGAAGATGAGGGTGGTCCGCCCGAGGGCAGACCGGGTTGTAGGTTCGGGACAATAGATTGACTATTGTCGTTTAGGCAGCTTAGGGATTCTGTTTCGGTTCGCTGAGTGGTCGTGTGGCCGTTTTCGCTGTTGGTTACGGCGCTCGCGCCTTTCCCTGTCTGCATACACAGTGAAATACGCAAAAAGAACAAGAGTGCAATGAAGAAAACTAACAAAGACGGCATCCAATATGGCGGCGCGAAGAGAGTATGAGCGGAGTTGTGCCCCTTAGGGCTAAAGCTAGCCGATACATTTGATAACGTCACGCCGAGTAAGAAGAATGAATTGGACCTATACTGTATATATATGTATAGATGGTTGTCGGAATGTTGATCACAAATCCATGAGCATGAAGATGTCTAAATCTAGTGTATAGTCTATCGGTCTTCTAATACATAGAGTTGGGGTATACATATTGTTTATGTATTCTGTCCGAAGGGTTAAGTGTAAAATGTATCTTTATGCAAACCTTTGGCATAAAAAATGCATTAAAGTACTTACGCATAATGAAGAGACATTGGAATGATCGTTTTGCCTGCCACGGCGCGAAAAAGTATTCATTTTGTTCGAAATTACGTCACCAGCGACGAATACGTCACTACAAGATAGGTGTACCTTTGATGTAATAACTTCGGAATTCGCACGTGTACATTTGTTTTGATTAAAATCAAAACGAAAGTAGATCTAAGCTTCAATGTAAATTTTATTTGTGAAATATTTGCTTTGTGATTCGTAACTGAAATAAGCATGGTATTGTGTTGCTTAGTTATTGATGCATGAATTGGCATCTCGCAGAATTACACGCCCCTGAGGAAGGCCTGGCAACAGGTCAAAAATTTGGGCTGCCACTTGACATTCTTTGTTTGGCTTTTCTTTTCCTTGATATATATATAACAAAATCAAGGAAAAGAAAAGCCAAACAAAGAATGTCAAGTGGCAGCCCAAATTTTCAGGGGCGTGATATATATATATATATATATAGTAGATGAATACCCGCTTCGCCGGGTAGCCGGCTTCGCCGGGAAGAAGTACTTAGAGCCGTACGCCGGCTTTGCCGGGTCCGAACAATGGACCCGCCAAGCTTAGGTCCCTCCCAGATTCGTGGAATGGGAACAGCACGAAAATGATTCAGTGGCCATAATGCCATTCCTGACCATATCGAGTCCCATCCTTGTCGACGAATGTAACCGTGTTAATCACCTTTGGAGGCGAACTCCACTCAAACAGGATTGAGCAATTTAGAGCTTATCTCTAAGCCCTTTTGAACTGTTATGGCTTCTCAAAGGAAGGCCAGTACATACAAATACACAAAAGCCGCCAGACCACATCACAAACAGAACTGAACAATCCACAGGTGTTGCCCACATAGAGAGACACACACACACACACACACACACACACACACACAAACACAGAGAAGCCGTATATATAGAGAGATAGATGACAGTGTATTTTTCGCGTGGCTATAAATTGATTCGACCTTTGCACTTTTACAGTGAGGATAATTTACGGGTCCAATTTACGTTCTGGACACTGCGGTGACCTTCTAAAAATAGTAACAGAACGCCGGGAATATCCGAAGATGCCCCCTCATACTATAGTGCACCATACGAAGGAAGGGAGGTAAACGCTGAAAACATGGAGAAGATAAGGAAGAGTTACTGGGAATGGTGAAATGAACAGAAAAACCAAAATCGGTTCAGCGCTGCGTGTGAGTGCACATGTATCTTAAGGAAGGCAGAACCTACGTCACAGACTCGCTTGCAGGAGGTACAAAGGAATAACTCGAAAGAACAAGAAGATTTATGGTTGTTTATTTTAGCTAACTATCCAGCCACCATTTCTATGAACTTAAATTCGTTTCGTTTCGGTAAAAAACTGCAAATACACACAAAAAACACATATATAAGTCACAGAATATAATATCAATTTAATATCATATTCTTACTCCGAATCACATTAGCATTGAGTCACCTGAGATGCTTATCACTGAAAAACGCTTACCCGGCTAAAGAATTTAAAGGGAAGCAACCCCATCACCAAAACGAAAGTGAAAGTAGCTTTGGTAATGGGCCAGTACACCGGGAGTTACCTCCCATACGGGTGTATGCCACGTCACTTCCTCTAGGAACACGTGCCTATTATCATACGTCTTTTTCACCTCGGAGAGGACGGTTCACTTTTTGACGCTCTGTGGCTGACCTTGTGTGTTTGAGTGACACCCGCCGGCCACGTTACCCAGCTTGTCTGCTCGCCTTGCCTACAGTTTGGTGAGCTCGTTCCCGTTTGTTGTTGGTTGTTTGCGCTGTTTCGTTACTGTACGTTGTCCGTTTTTTTTACGGACTTGTGTGTCAGTGACTTGCGTGTTTCGCCATTTTTGTTGTGTGAGTTAGTTAGCTAACTCGTGTGACTTTGCTAGTAGCTCTGCGTGCCCTCTTTCTGTTTGGGCAAGTGTAGCTTTAGTATTTTGTTGACGCGTAAGCGTGTGTGTTTACTGTGTTTTCAGTCGTTTTGACTTACGTTTCAGTAAATCTTTTTACTTTGCCACGTGTTGTTGACGTTTGTGTCAGTGTCTTGCGTGTCGCCATTTTGTTGTGTGAGTTAGTTTTCTAGCTCGTGTGACTTTGTTTGTAGCTCTCCGTGCCTCTGCTTGTGGGGCAAGTTTAGCTATAGTATTTTGTTAACGCATTAGTGCGTGTGTTTACTGAATTTTCCAGTCGTTTAGACTTATGTTTCAGTAAATTTTTTCGCGTTGCCACGTGTTGTTGTCAACATGTCTGATTCAGACAAGCGCCGTGGCAAGTCGGACCCCAAGGGGAAAATTAAGGCTAAGTCTTCCTCTTCCAAAGCAACGTTACTTGTTACAGACCAAGAGCGTAACACTTTGTTGGCTGTACCAATTTCGGCGCCTAGCGCTGTTACTACTTCTGCTTCTTTTGCGGCGCCTAGCGCTACTGTTACTTCTGCACCTGTCTCTACATCGGAGACTTCGTCTTCTTTGTTAGCACCTGGACAAGGTGCGTTGGTTTCCTCTCTGTTAAAGTCACTGGTTCCAGAAATCCGCAGCTTGGTGCAGGCAGAATTTCAGCGTTCCGTCGCCAGCAGTTCGGCGTTTCCGGCATCTGGCAGTGACGTCCGGGCATTGGCTTCCGTGTCTTTGTCCTCCACTTCCGGCTTGGAGCAGCGTCCTCCCTCTTCAGCGTCGGTTGGTAAGCAGAGCTGGTCCGATAGCCCTCGTGAGGCGCCTGGACGTTCTCCTTCGGGGGACAGCTCTTTCGCATCGGGTCACGACCGATACCTTGCTGATCTTTCATTTCCGGCGATAACCTACGAGGCCCCGGACTTGTTCGAACAGCGGCGGCAGTCGGTTTCGACTGCCGCATTTCCGGCACTTGCCGGAAGTGATGATCCGTCCGCTCCGGCACGCTACGGCGGTCGCGGCAGGATGGAGTATTCACTGACTTCCGGTCCTTCCGGATCGCGAAGTCAACCAGTGCAGTCTTCACTTCCGCATTTTGCGGTTCCGTTGACTACACTTCCGGTTTCGGCCGGAAACGCTTCTTCCTCTTCTGGTGGTTCCTTCCGGATACCAGATAGTGGATTACAGCGTGCGCCTTCCGGCTTTCAAGCGCCTAGGCTTGAGCAGGCATCACTCCACTCAGTCGGGGGAGTGACGTCAGCTCATCCAGCTCCGGTTTTTGCGGATGGTCGTCCTGCTTACCCTTTACCTTCACAGGGTTTTGGGCGGCAGGATGACGTTAGTGCTCAGGCTTTTCCGGTTTCCGGTTTGCCAGGGCATGCTTCTGCTTCCGGAACTGGTGACTTCGGTCATGGTTCCACGTGTGACTATTCTGATGCTCCATCAGTGGTCAGCGAGGAGTCGCGGGGCGTGTTTCCGTCGAAGCTCAAGTCTGTTCTTGACGTCGCGGCGGAAGTAACGTCTCGTTATTTTCCTGAAGGGGTGGTGGCTGCGGACTCTTCCGCATCATTCGTTCCTTCTGCCATGGCGGACTTCCGGCCGGCACAGGAGGATGTTTCTTCCTTCCGGTTCGCCGAGTCTCCGTCAGTGGCTTACCAACTTTCGCATTCACTGGTTCGTCCAGCACATGCGGGGAGTGGTATTCGGCCAGTGCCTGTTCCGTTACTGCTTCCTTTTGGTCCAGTTCCGGAATCAGCTCAGCAGTGGGTGGCTTCAGCTGCCCAAGCCTCTTCCTTCGTGCCTACGGCCAATAGGAAGCTTGGCATGCCCAATCAGAGCCAGAATTGGCTGGCGTCTTTTGCACTCCCTAGGGCTACCCTTCCGGTTTCCCGGGAATTGCTGCCTCTTCTGACTAAACCGATCAAGCGTGATTCGGTTTTGCCGGTTTCCGAGGCTTCCCTCCTCTCTGCTGAGGAGGTTGGACGTCGGCAGATCGAACTGTCCTCCATTGCGGAGACTCTCGTTCGGGCTCTGTCTCGGGCATTGACCGATTCGCTAGTTCCTTTCACTCTCAGTGAAGAACAGAATGCGGACGATGTCTCTGCGCTTTTGACCGCATTGGCCAAGGTCAATGAGGAACAATTGCGTCTTTCCTCCCTGCAGTACACCCAAGCGGTACTCTGCAGGAGGGATCTCTTCCTCTCGCAGTCCCAATTCACGGAGCTGGCTACTAGGGAGACCTTGAGAGTCTCCCCGGTCTCAGAGGAGTCTCTCTTCTGTCCGCTGGCACTGGATGCCAGACAGAAGGAGATTCAGTCAAACAAGGACAGTCAGTTCCTTGACTACACTCTGAAGGGGGTGAAACAGTCTCAGCCTTCTAAACAGAAGCAGGCTCAGACATCGTCTGACCCCAAGCCAGCTCAGAAGCGGCAGGCTTCGCCGGCCGCTCGTGGTGGGAAGAAGAGGACGGCATCGGGGAGGGGGCGTGGCGGCTCTGGAAGTAAGCCACACCCCCAATGAAGCGCTCCCGATCTCACCTCCCTCCCGCCCTCCATCTTGGTGATGGCGGGAGGCCCCTCCCGGGCACTTTCTCGTTGGATGTCGGTAGTAGACAGCCAATGGATTGTGGGAGTGGTGAGTTCGGGCTTCCGTCTACTCTGGCGGGAGGAAAAGGCGCCTCTTACCCGAGTGCCTCCGCGGTTCAAGCCCCCCTTCTCGCAGGAAGCACGTTCCGTCTTGCAGTCGGAAATTGCCTCCCTGGAGCAGAAGGGCGCGGTGGAGAGAGTTCGGGTCCACAGCTCCCTGGGATTTTACGGGCGTCTGGTCGCTGTTCCCAAAGCATCAGGAGGATGGCGTCCCGTGTTGGATTTATCTCTCCTCAATACTTTCTTGAGGGAGATAAAATTCAAGATGGAGACGCCAGCCTCTGTCCGAGACTCTCTCCGCCCAGGAGACTGGGTGACCTCGATCGATCTCACGGACGCATACTTTCACATTCTTATGCATCCGACCGACCGGAAATGGCTTCGTTTCCGGTGGGGAGATCAGATCTACCAGTTTCGCGCACTCCCTTTCGGGCTGTCTCTCGCACCGTGGATTTTCACCATGGTGGTGAGACAGGTCTGTGCAATGGTGAGGTCCCAGGGTATCCGTCTGCGGGCTTATCTGGACGACTGGCTCATCATGAACCAGTCCCAGAGCGGCTGTTCGCAGGATACCCTGACGGTTCTTCGAGAATCCAACTGGTTGGGGTTCTCGATCAACCGGGTAAAGTCGGAGCTGACCCCGTCACAGACATTCACTTATCTGGGGATGTCTTTCGACACGGTCGCTTGGACTGTCCAGCCTTCTCAGAGAAGGGTGGACAAGCTCCAAGCTCAGATTCGCTCCACTTTACCTCTCCTGATGGCTTCCATCCGCTCGCTCGCCTCCATCTTGGGGCAGATGGAGTCTATGGCTCTTCTGGTTTCACTGGGCCGGGTCCACAAATGTCCGCTTCAGTTCGCGCTGAAGCCGTTTGTGGACTCTCCTCTGGTGGACTGGGACGCCCTCATCCCTTTGCAGGGATGGTTCCAGTCTGCGACCCTTCCGTGGTTGCACACGGAGTGGGTCTGCAGAGGTGTTCCGATCGTCGTGCCCCTCCCCGACCTGGACCTCTTTACAGATGCGTCCAGGGAGGGTTGGGGGGCACATACAGATCTTCAGACTCCTCCCTTTCCGTTACTCAGCCGAGTAATCCGGAAAGCGGAGATGGAGGAGCCGGCCCTTCTTCTTCTGGTCGCTCCTCTGTGGCCGTCGCAGGTCTGGTTTCCAGATCTTCTTCGGCTTGCCCAAGGGCCCCCCATTCCTCTCGCACTCGTGCGAGGGGAACTAGTGCAGCCCCGAACAGGCATTCCACACGAGGAGCCCAGTCTTCTGAAGCTTCACGTGTGGAAATTGTTCGGGACTCGCTGAAGCGCTCTGGGGCGTCGTCTTTGACTCTGGACTTGGTGGCTCGCTCGCATAGAGCGTCCACCTCTTCAGTTTATGCTTCCCACTGGAAGGCATGGACTGCCTGGTGTTCAGCTAGAGGGGTGAGTTCGGTGGCTCCGCGCTCTATTCAGGTCGCTAACCACCTCTCTTTCATGTCTTCACAGGGCGCCTCAGTCTCCTCGTTGAGGGTCCGGCGCTCCGCTATCTCGGCGACTCTTCAGCAGATTGGTCGTTCTGTTCGAGTCGGGGGCGTTATAGCTGCAGTCATTAAAGGGGCTGCTCTTAAGGAAGCTAAAGCTCGTTTGCCCGCTCCCAAGTGGGACTTGTTTTTAATCCTGGAATTCCCTCGTTCTGCGGATTTTGAGCCTTTAAGCGAGGCCAGTCTGTTCAATGTCACTCGCAAAGCGCTGTTTCTCCTTTTGTTGGCTACGGCCCGACGGGGTAGCGAGGTCCACGCCCTGTCGGGTCAGCCTGGAGATATCTCCTTTGAGCCGGACGGTTCCGCATCTTTGCGTTTCCGGCCTGATTTCCTGGCCAAGAATCAGTCTCCGGGGCAGGCCTCTCCGCTGGTTAGAGTTAAGGCTCTGACCAGCGCGTTGGCCCCGGGTGACCCCGATTCGGTCAATTGCCCTGTGAGGGCACTTCGTCTGTACTTAGCCCGGACTCAGCCGATTCGGTCTAGTTCTCAGAAGTTGTTGTTTATCTCTCTCCTTACTAGGCGCGAGAAAGATTTGTCGAAGGTAACGTTGGCCCGGTGGGTGTCCTCGCTCATCAAGCAGGCTTATGAGTGGAGGCGCACAAAGAGGGGGGGGGTTATGCCCTCCTTGCCACTTGACTCGGCCCGAGCCCATGAGACGAGGGCGTGGGCATCCTCTCTGGCAGTTCTGCGCTCCAGACGTCTAGAGGAGGTGCTGACAACTGCGTATTGGCGTTCCGAAGATGTTTTCATAAATTTTTATCTTCGGGACGTCACAGCTCTTCGACAGGATGGCTCCAGAGGCCTTCCAGCGCTCATAGCAGCAGGCCAGTTCCTGTCCAGAACTTGATGGTGAGTTTTGATTCATTTCTAGCCCACCGCCTTGTTGATGTTATCTGCTAATGTGATTCGGAGTAAGAATATGATATTAAATGGAAAATTTCCTAAATAAATTATCATTTAATTAATATACTTACCCGAATCACATACTGTATTCCCTCCCACCTGCCCCGCTTATGGTTTTAAGATTTTTTAAAGCCGTATGATAATAGGCACGTGTTCCTAGAGGAAGTGACGTGGCATACACCCGTATGGGAGGTAACTCCCGGTGTACTGGCCCATTACCAAAGCTACTTTCACTTTCGTTTTGGTGATGGGGTTGCTTCCCTTTAAATTCTTTAGCCGGGTAAGCGTTTTTCAGTGATAAGCATCTCAGGTGACTCAATGCTAATGTGATTCGGGTAAGTATATTAATTAAATGATAATTTATTTAGGAAATTTTCCATTAAACCCTGCGATAGAATACATAAACCACAATTCAACTAACATTCACCTGAAAACAATGAAATAATCTACGAACATTTAATAACATACAGAGAGTGGCCGACAACCCTTAATTTATAAAGCACCATAGTCTCCAAAATTGTCAAATAACGAAACATACAACTGCGATAATAACTATCCCGTTTAGAACACGTACACATGACTACAATTATCGAAAAGACATAAACAATACCTCCCTAAAACTATTGACCTTCAAAAGAGAAAAAATAACAACACCTACCAAAACTACTAACGCACTAAAAACTCTGTTGACTGAGACGAACACACAAATACAAACATTAGAAAACAACAAGTCTTAACTAACAAAACAATATTTTTACCTTTGCGCCATCAGGCAGGAACTGTTCCTCATGAACACACAAATCCATGAAAATCACAAGTATAAAACACAGCGGGTTCGCTACTAACAAAAAAGCGACCTCCTCCCTCCAGACTCAGAAACGTACTAACGTAAAAAGGACAGTTTATCCTCGACATCGACTTAATATGTTAATGAGGCTAAAAACCGAAAACTACTCAAAACTAACATTTGAACACACCCAAACAACGCTGCTATAGCAGGTTCGAAAACGTTATGACAAAAAGATATAGACAACATACCGAAATAAATACACCCAAACTACGCTTGATACCTGATAACATGGACTGCACGGATCATGATAAGCCAAAACAGGGTCGCCTGTTCATAACTGCGGAAAAGAGCAAGTCATAGCCGCTCAACACGTGCTAACTAAAACTATGCCAAGTTGGTCAAAAATACAAGGTGAGCGTTAATCAAGTCTTGTGACCTTCGTGCATCCAGAAAACATAACAAACTACGATGCTTGGTCGAGCACACGTACGTCACGCAAATAACACGTGAATGAAACCAAAACAACAGTCACACACGAAACCGGCCGTGAACAACGGCAGGCACACTGCGCGCTGAGAGCACGTGTTGAAATATCTCATCGATGATATTGTGTCCGGGGTGTAGCTGAATACGGTGTCTAAATTTGAAAAAGATCCACCGAGAACTTTGGCTTTGGTGTGTCGGTATGGGGGCCCGGGTAGCTGAGGTGGAACCAAAATCGGTTCAGCGCTGCGCGCTGAGAGCACGTGTTGAAATATCGACCAGGTTGTGTCCTGTCCCGGGTGTACCTGAATATGCCCACCAAATTTGAAGCAGATCCATCGAGAACTTTGGCCGTGCATCGCGCACACACACACACACACACACACACACACACACACACAGAGACAGACAGACAGACAGACACAAGTCGTATATATATATAGATATGTACCTATAGGTGCGTGATCCTTTTATAGTAAAGAAAAAAGTGAGCAATGAGTTTGCACCATGCTTATGATTATGAAGCTTGCCCCCAAAATTGTTCTCAATCCTAATTTATAAGCTATATTTTTTAGAAGTTTCGAGTATCTGAAAACTCATGACATTAGTTTCACTGAGGTCTGATTTTGTGGCAGTGGACAGGGGTGGATCACATCATTTTAAACGGGGGGTTTCCAAATTTCTTTCTGGGACAATTCGACGACGGAAAGCGTTTAGTTGAGGGTGCGAAGCGTTCGAACCTCCTAGGGGGTCCGGGGGCATGCCCCCCCGGAAAAAGTTGATAGAAACAAGGAAAATTGAGCCATCTAAGCAATCTGAGCTAAGAAACTTCCCCTAATACACCTTCCAAAATGTAAATTTAAGAAGACAAATTTGGATAAAAACAAGGACAATTGACCGATCCGGTGTAACCTGAGCCAATAAATTACCCAACTACTGTCATTTAGAAGACAAAGGCCGACTCATAGGGGGGGGGGGGGGGGGTCCTGGGGCATGCCCCCCCCCCCCCGGAATTTGTTTTAGTTAAAATTAAGGAAAACGGAGCAATCTGGTGCAATCTGAGCCATCAGTTTTTCTTTATTTTCAAATTGATTTATTTCTTCTTTTTTTCTCTCTTTTTTTCCAGGCTGGGGGGAGGGGGGGGGGTCCGGAAACCCCCCTGAATCTGCCCCTGGTGGAATCCCCTGTTAAGACCTACCAATTTAAGACTTCTCTCTTTTTAAGACCAGTTGACCTTGATATTTTAGATTTAACATGTATAGATCTCCATATTTAGAAATCCTCTTTTCTAGGACCTGTTTTTGTTTAGGTCCTGAAAGGGTGGTTCCACATACTGTAGCAAGAGGCATTGTCCCGTAAACTGGAGCCTTTGTGCCATTCCTCAACATTCAAACTTGTTTAGTGACTACAGTAATAGCGGCATTACTGACTTCAACCATATATTTTAAGTTGTAATCTTCTTCTTGTCTTCTTGTCGATCACACTTGTTATATTGTCAGCCCGGACAGCGAGACGAATGATGCCGTCTTCTCCGTGTCTTCCTTTCCTCCGTACAGCTTGCAGTGGAGGGAGACTGCAGTTGGCCACACGGTTTTTCTCAGACTCTCAAGGATGGTGCATCGCTGAAGGATGTGTTCAGTGGTCTGGTCCTCTAGTCCACAGCTGCACGTAGGGGAGGGGACCAGCTTCATTTTTTGGGACATGTGGGCATTTAGGCGGTTATGCCCAGTGCGGAGTCGCATCAGCACGACTTGTTCATGTCGCGTGAGGAGATGATAATCATCCTTCCATTTCTGGGGCCTAAACACTGCCTTGATGAGGGTTTTCTTCTTAAAGGGCAGCTGTCGGGTTGTGGCTCTCAAAATCTGTTCCTTAGAATGAGTTATCATGTAACTGAAACTATACTTAAAAGTTACTTGGTGATTTTGACAGCTTGATAACACAAGTCCGAAGACTTTAGACATGCTACAATGTCTTTAATCGAAGAAAGTTTGCATTCTTGGCCGAGTCAATGCAGCCCGCTCGAAAATTACTTCCCTTGGACGCGTGACGTCAGCCGCGGAATCGGCCGGGTTGAACGGTGCTCTCTTTATGCCGTGTAATGGGCGCAATCGGGTTGTCTAGTCAAGCCCTCAAGCATACTTCACGGGTAGGTGAAGAGAAACTTAGGATGGGGTAACTTCTCCCAGGCCAAAATTTCGCAGTAAAAAACGGAGTTCATAACATGTCTTCTGTCCCCCTCCTGCTTTTGTTCCACTTGAACCCTGTTTTTGTTCAACTTATTGGCAGATATTGTCACGCGTCGAGGAACACAAACACACACACACAAACACACTCACACACAGACACACACAGACACAGACACACACACACACACACACACACACACACACACACACACACATACACACACACACACACACACACGTGTTATCACACATATACACACTACACATACACACATACGTGTTATAACACACACACACACACACACACACGATAACCATCACAAACACAGTTTGACAAATTCATCTTTGATTTTTTGCGGCCGAACCCCCCTCCCCCATTTTCCACACTAGATCCACTGTTTCATCTTTGTCTCCGTCTCTCTTCCCTTTATCTTATCTCGTCTATCTACTTGAGTGAGTAACTGAAGATGTATTATCATCATCTCTTTCCTAGATTTTCCCACCGACAGAGTTGGCTTTTGTCTTGAATTCAGTACCTCACACGTACACGGTAATTGGTGTGACACCTCAAGCGGACCTTCTTCATAAGTGTCCAGTGTCTGCTGACAAGGGACACGAGGGTCTGTGGTTGAGCAACTTTATGGTTTAACCGGGTGGACTGGAGGAGTAGCAACAGCATGTGAACCACTTTAGAAATGACTTGTAAAGGTTGCAGTCGGTCAGATCAAAGAAGAGAAAATTCCGGTAGCTCAGTTGGTAGAGCACTGGACTTGTGATCGAAAGGTCGCAGGTTCGAATTCGGGCCGGGACGGACACGGGTCAACTTTATGTGCAGACCCAGAGACGGAAGCCATGTCCCACCCCCGTGTCATCACAATGGCACGTAAAAGACCTTGGTCATTCTGCCATAAGTGCAGGTGGCTGAATACACCTAAACACGCAGACACCTGGGTAGCGCGACTCCGTTGCTGCTAGCTTTCCACTGGGAGGAAGCGACCCGAATTTCCCAGCGATGGGACAATAAAGTAATGAAAAATGAAAGAAAATGAAAATGTGAACGTGGGTCTTGAGAAGATATTACCATCCTAATACTTTACTTTGTGCAAGAATCAATCACGCGTACAGCATTACAGATGTCCAGCTGAAGTCTACATTGTACTGTAAACTTCACAGCGGCCTTATCGGCTTCCTCGAGTGACGTCACAGCAAGGCTAACGCTGCGGCGTCTTTCTTGTGCTGACAGAGTTGTCGGTCGCGGATTTTGAGTCGTTTCGGCCTGCCAACTGCTTCGTTTTTTTGCGGATTGTGAGAACTAGCAGAAAGTTTCACGCATTTTAATGGTTTCAAACTAATGATGAAAGTGTTTTCTTCTGGACCAAATCAACAGTCTTTAGTTGAATCAACTCGGAAAACTCTTAAATCCGCGCATTTTTGAGACCAGGCAACCCGACAGCTGCCCTTTAATGAAGCTGACAGGGTTGTATGCTTGGTCTCCCTGTGCTATTGTTTTGTAACCGTGTGCCGAAACACTACGATCACCTCGGGAAGCGAAGTGCAATCAAACAGGATTGAAAATGTTAGGGCTAATTTCTTAGCCCTATAAAAACTGTTATGCAAACCCGAAGGTTTCCATGAACATACAGACAATCAGAAACCACCAGACCCCATCACAAACAGAATTCTACAATCCACTGGTGTTGACTTTTAAAGGCCAACAACTCAGGTGCAGAGTCTGCTGTGAAAGGAGCGGTAGCCTCCCCTGTCACAGTGGGATCCCGCAGTGGGCAGGTAACCACTGCAGTACCACTCGCCTTTGTTGTTCGACGTTGTGGAGTTTCTCCATGAGGTGTGGAAGTTTTCCCCCTGCGAGGGCCTCAAGAACTGAGAGTGCATCTGTGAGGAAGACCACCTGAAGACATTCGCTAGAGGAGTCCTGAATAATGGATGCAGCCTGCACGAGGGCTTGGATTTCTGCACTGTAGTTGGAGCAGCGATTTCCAGTGGGAATGTTAGTGGTAGTGGTGTGCCCCTCAGGAAAGGATGCATACACGCCAGCTCCTCCGTTGGCCACGGCGTCAGTTGCAGAGCCATCAGCGTAGACGTGGATCCAGGATTCACAGGGGTACTGATCTGCAATCATGGCCAGGGTGAGACTGCGTCTGGCATGGTCGCTCTAGCAATCTTTGGGGGCAATCTGTGGGACGGTCATCTTGATTTGGAGTTTTGTTTGACTGTCTTTTCATGGTTGGGGTGTGTCAGAGCCTCGCGCCCCCTAATTGGCGTAGAGGCGCGTCCCCCGGGTGGTGGATGGGGGAGCCTTCTCTACTAACTTCTGAGAGAAGGTCGCATCACTCTCGATGCCGTGAACCTAATTAGGATCTTTTTCTTGTTTCTTCTCTATTTCTGCCTCCCCAAAGTCCTTTTACTTTCCTTTTCTCACCCATAAAATTCTTCACTTATTACCCTTGTTAAGTGGTTCTTGTATAGAATATAGTCAATGTTTGTAAAGATTTTAGTCAAGCAGTATGTAAGAAATGTTTAGTCCTTTGTACTGGAAACTTGCATTCTCCCAGTAAGGTCATATATTGTACTACGTTGCAAGCCCCTGGAGCAATTTTTTGATTAGTGCTTTTGAGAACAAGAAACACTTAACAAGTGGCTCTATCCCATCTCCCCCCTTTCCCCTATCCCATCTCCCCCCTTTCCCTCGTCGCGATATAACCTTCGTGGTTGAAAACGACGTTAAACACCAAATAAAGAAAGAAAGAAAGAAAGTGTGTCAGAGGTGTTCAAGGGCAGTGTTGTGGATGGTAACTGATCTGTGTACCCTCTGGACAGTCTTTTGCTCTCATGAACAAAACTGTTGCGCTTCAGCCGGTTCTTTGTGAGACCTTCCAGCTTGTGGTGCATGGGGTGGTTGGGTAGGCATTTGTACTTCTCAGCCATGATCTTGGCATCTCTTCTGTCGCTGAGCGGCTGCAACCCAACAGTCTCCTCCGTGATCTTGATGGGTGTGGACTCATGGCTCCAGTGATGGCTCTAAGAGCCTGGTTTTGCACCTTTTCCAGGCCTTGTAGGTGAGACTTCGCTGCTGTCGACCATGCTGGGGATCCGTACTCAAGGTGGGGTCGGACGGCTCCTTCGTATACCCGCTTAAGTATGTTTTCGTTGGCACCCCAAGTGGTTCCTGCCAACTTGCGCATGATGGATATCTTCCGTCTCGCTTTGCCTTCAGCTTTCTGGATGTGGGGTCTCCATGTTTGCTTCTTGTCATAAGTGACGCCGAGGTATGTAACTTCCTCTTCTGTTTCAGGGATGTTCCATCTAGCTTGATGGTGCCTGCTTTCTGTTTTGGAGACAGGGTGAAGAGTGTGGTGGAGGACTTTTTTCTGTTGATGCTAACATTACAGTCCTCTGCCCATGCAACCAGGTTGTCAATTGCTAGTTGCATTCTGCATGTGGCTGTGGTGGCATGTTCTTCTGTACACCACATCACCAAGTCATCAACCGCCCTGATATGGCCCTTCGTGGTCGGCTGGGCGTTAAGCAAACAAACAAACAAAACCAAGTCATCAGCATAGAGGTCAGCATGGATTCCGTTTGAGAGTGTTTCCATAAGGTCGTTGATAAAGACTAGGAACAGAGTCGGCGAGAGCACGGCTCCTTGGGGGACTCCATGTCGCAGCAGAACTTTCTTGCCTTTTAGGCCGTCAAGGGCGACTCTGGCTCGGCGGTTGTGGAGGTAGGACTTTATCCATTGTAGCATGTTGCTTGCCACGCTCCTTCTTTGCAGTTTCACCAGAAGTCCATCTGTCCAGACTTTGTCAAATGCCTTTTGGAGGTCTATCCACGTGGCGAAGACAAGCTCTTGTCTCTGAAAAGTGTCCTCTACTTCTTGGGCGAGATAAGTTGCTTGTTCTTCGGTGCTGCGGAAAGTTCTGAAGCCTGCCTGTTCTGGTGCAAGAATGGAGTTTGTTTCGAGATACCAGAGAAGACGCTGGTTTATTATCCTCTCCATAGATTTTACAACACAGCTGGTGAGGCTGATTGGGCGGTAGCTTGCAGCCTTCCTTTTGTCTTTCCCTTTCTTCAGGACCGGAATCATGCAGGCTTCTCTCCAGATCTGTGGAAGGGTGCCTGTTGCCCAGCTGTGATTGAAAACATCAAGGAGTTTGAGGACAGCAGTGTTTCCCAGGTGTTTCAGCATCTCATTGGTGATTCCATCTGGCCCTGGCGATTTCTTTGTTTTGAGCTTCTTCAAGGACTGATTCAGCTCGTGTAGTGTTAAGGGCTGCTTCATGGAGCCGACAGGCTAGGCGGGGTGTGACTCGGCCGCTCTCTCTGCTCTTTTCTGGCTTCACGCTGTTGTTCCATGCGGATGGGGACATCGCTCTCCTTTGCATACTGGTCTGCAAGGCGGTTTGCGGCTTTCCTCCCCGTCAGCATTTCACCATTCTCCTCTAGCATGATTTTCTGGCTTCTTTGCTGCTCGTCATTGATTTGGCCCATGATCCTCCAGAGTTTCTTTCCGTCCTTCTCAAGGTTCAGGGCTGCTGTTTTTTCTCTTCCAGCTCTTGCGCCTGGCTTGGAGTTTTGCCTTGAGAAAGTGGGCCTTGGTTTGCTGGAGTCGGAGAGTGGCCTTATCTGACGGGTTTTGTTCTGCTTCTTCGCGGGCTTCTGTCATTTCGTGTTGTAGTTGGTTGCTCCAGTACGGGGTGTAGTCCTTTCGGGCTCCTCTTGGAATGGATTCCTGAGCAGCCTTTAGGATGGCAGCGTTAAAGTCTCTGACTACACGGTTGATATCTCTTCCTTCAACTTGGATGTCTGTGGTGAGATAGTTGGTTCGGTGTTTGAAGAGACCCCACTTTGCCTTCTTGCAGTTCCAGCGTGTGAACATAGGACTGGTGGGACTGCTCTTGTCAATGACTAAGAACACCGGTCTTTGGTCACTGCCTCCGAGCTGCTCTCCTACTTCTCGCTGGATGCCCCTGTCGACATCTTCAGTGCAGAGAGCCAGGTCTGGGGTTGACGTGGTGCGCCAACTTCTGGAGTAGAAGGTGGGGGGGGTCATGAGGTTTGTTGATGAGGATGAGTTTGTTGTCGTCCTGCCAGTTTTCGATCTCTTCACCTTGACGGTCCATGTGATCGTAGCCCCAACTCTGGAAGTGACTGTTGAAATCACCGGCTGCAAGGAAGCTAATTAATTGAGTCTGGGACTTGAATGGTGTCAAGGCAGAGCGGGCGGTTGTTGGGAGGAGAAGTTGAGGATGTGTAACTCTGCTGTCTTCAGCTTGATTCTCATCATCTGATATTCAGCTCCCTCCATGTGAACTGCTGTCTCGCATGCAGGAATGTTGTTTCTAACAAGAGTTAGGATTCCGCCTTTGTGTCTATCAATTCTATCTGACCCGAAGCACTGGTAGCCTCGGATCTTGAAGGACTTGCTGCTCTGTAGATGAGTCTCCTGAAGGCATCAGACGCTAATGTTTTTCTCATGCAGGATGTGTTCCAGTTCCACTTTCTTGTTCAGAACTCTTTTTGCATTCCAATGCTGATGCTTCTTGGGGGGTCCTGATGTGCTGCCAGTCGTACTCCTCACCCGCCCCTTGGCGTGTCGAGGCGGTTTAGACCTTCGGCGGGAGGGACCTCCAGTCGCTGGGGGTCACATGGGCTCTGTTGAGGCGCAGAGCCCGGCGCTGCTCCGCCCTGGAGTATGTTGTTATGAGGACTGTTGCTAAAAAAACACCATTGCAAGAGCTAGGCCACTAGCTTATATATATATGATCAAACATTTGTATTAAATCTCTCTTATCTCCCTCTGTCTGTGTCTCTCTCACAGACGCACGCACAAACACACACACACACACACACACACACACACACACACACACACACATGTGTAAAAATAAATGAAAGAGAAAAGATGACTGCCTGGCAGTTCAGCTTATGGATTGAGCAAGTTGCATGAAGTGATATTAAAACATTTAGTCAATCTGTTGGTCTGAAACTAAAAGATCAACACTGGAAACCAGCCATCACTGAGCCTTATACATGTGGCAATAGGCTTGGCTAGCGGAAACCCGAAGATCTGAAGACTGACACGGGTCACAGTCGTCTTGCTTTTAGTGTCAAACAAACAATCCACACGTGCTGATGTTAATCTGTTTCAGGCTTGCAATGACTGGCCTATAATGTTCGGTGGGAAAACATTTAGTCAAATCTTGACTTAATGTAAACAGAGTAAGGAGAACAGTGGGAGAGAACATGACATCAATCTAAAATGTGATTTTCAGCTGCATGGTAACCTTTTGCTATTATATTGCAGGTGATTTTTGATGAGTCT
This sequence comes from Littorina saxatilis, assembly GCF_037325665.1. Classification (NCBI taxonomy): domain Eukaryota; kingdom Metazoa; phylum Mollusca; class Gastropoda; order Littorinimorpha; family Littorinidae; genus Littorina; species Littorina saxatilis. Next base: position 26,308,219 of record NC_090252.1, on the reverse strand, counting down.
CTCCACCAGATGCTTGATTCCTTTCTTCGCTATTCTCCCAGGTAAATTCTACTCTAGTAATCAGATGTACTGTTTAAGAGTCCATTCTTTCCTCAATTGTGTGTGTACAGTCAACTAGATGTTGGGTCTTCAATGGGTGGAAGGTCTAATCGGGGATTGGGAGATTGAAAAGGGAGGGAGTCTTCTATTGGGTAGGATGGTTGGGGGAGGGGGGGGGAGTAAGAAGGGAGGGAGTCTTATATTGGGTAGGATGGTTGGGGGAGGGGGGGGGGAGTAAGAAGGGAGGGAGTCTTCTATGAGATGGGGAGAGGGAGGGTGTTAAAAGGGGGTTTCACTTGTAATGGGAAATGACAAAGGAGTCTTGTAAGCATTTGCTTTTCTTGTTATGTAATATTTTAATGGACAATAAAGTGTTGTTATTGTTGATTTTGCTTTATTAGTTAAGGAGTGTGGCAGTATTGCAAATTCTAGTCAATCAGTTTCAGTTTTTATATAATCTAAGGGAATAACCAGAAGATGCAGGTCCAAAATATATGCAGTTATTTCCTGTTCAAGGTTTGTGCCGTGGATTTAGGAACAATTTCTTGGCGTGACATCTCAACACAGAGTTCTGAAAGTAGATGAACAGAGCATACGTGTACTTTCTTATTTCTTCTCTTCTTCTTCTGCGTTCATTGACTGAAACTCCCACATACACTCATGTTTTTTGCATGACTGGGTTTTTACGCACATGACCATTTTTACCCCACGATTTAGGCAGCCATACACTGTGAAACTTTCATTTGGTTCACTGAATACTGTGTCAATGAAATATGTTTTGATTTCTGTGACAGCTGTGGTGTACCTGTTAGTCTGTGCAATTAATATGAATGTACAGTTAGAGGAAAAAGAAAGGCGCAATACCCTGTATTTCAGAAATTGTTGAAAAGGTTACAAGGACAATGCTTAAAAACCATAAATGAATTGTACAGCCAGTACCTGCTATTCAGACTTGGTCGTGTGACAGACGTTTTCTTCCACACGAGATTACGTTGATTGTTTAACGAAGCCATCAGGCTGAGTTAGACATCAACTAATCGAGTGTGGAAGAAAACTCTGTCACACGACCAAGTCTGAATTGCATTTATGTCTCATAGCTTCAACAGAGGAGAGAACAAACACGTTTTGAGTACTCACGCTTTGACAGCCTAGCTAACCCATGATTGTTGAGAGATCTACTTTCACGGAAGTGACCGAACAACTATGAATGACGTCTCGGTATGTGTGAATGATGTCACAGTCACCGTCACAGTCTGTATCTTTTGAAGCATCGCATTCTTTATGAAATGTTTGTTCTTGTCGGTATGTTTGTCTTCAATGTTCAGAACTCTGTCCTTCATAATTGAGACCATGAGCGAGCCGATTTCGAATGGCAGCTAAACTCACGTATAAAAAGAGTACTGTCGGGTGGGATGTCATTTGCAGTATTCTCGGTGTTGTCGATTTTTTGAAGAGAAGAAAAGATAAAAGCTGGAGAAATGAAAGCTACTTTTGGGCTTTTGGGGTGATGATTGCGAGTTTGACTCCGTTTTTGCCATGCTCCAAAGCGTGTAACATACAATCTTGCACACATTTGCTTTAGTAGTGGCAAAGAAGAAAAGCGTGTGAATTAATATATATCCTCCATGAATCTGTTTTTACATTTAGTCAAGTTTTGACTAAATCTAGTAAATGTTTTAACATAGACAGGGAATCAAGACGAGGGTGGTGGTGGTTTAAGTCTGTGTGTGTGTGTGTAGAGCGTTTCAGAGAGAACTCTTGCACAGATTTTTATAAAACTTCACATGAGGGTTCCTGGGTATGAGATATCCCCAGACTCAGAAAGGTAAAAAGAATGAGACGATAAACCGAGGTCCATTCGTGTACACTACATTGGGGTATGCACGTTAAAGATCCCACGATTGACAAAAGGGTCTTTCCTGGCAAAATTGTATAGGCGTAGATAAAAATGTCCACCAAAATACCCGTGTGACCTGGAATAATAGGCCGTGAAAGGTGGATGCAGCGCCTATAGGCTGTTGATCTACTGGCCGAAGTGAATGCGTGATATATTGTGTAAAAAATTCCATCTCACACGGCATTAATAGGTAACATGCGCCTTGAGTCGCCTTGTGTGGTGAGATACGTGCGCGATATAAATCCTCGTAAATAAATAAATAAATAAATAAATAAATAGAGATACAGAAATGCGTGCAATCCTGCTCAGTGCAACCACTACCGCGCTACGCTCGTTTTACTGCCTTTTCAATGAGGGGGGGACTGGAGATGATATACGGTCTTGGTGAAAAAATGCAGTGCGTTCAGTTTCATTCGGTGAGTTCGACAGCTTAACTAAATGTAGAAATTTGGCTTCACGTGATGTGCCTTATCTGGTTCATATTTTACAGCAGTTTGAAAACAACAATAAAATTACTTGCAACAGTGGGCGTGACTGTGGCGGCTTCTTTTGCCTCCTACTGTACTGTGTAAAAGTGAGAGAAAAAAGTTGATATTTTTTTTATCAAGCTGGTGTAATTAATCATTTGAACTGAGTTTAGTGTCTGTCTGTACAGACCCTATGACGTGGACAATGAACTGACAGGAGACAACCGTAGACTCCATGATGAGGTCACGCGGCTTGCCTTCTTCACCTACCTGCGCATGGCCACTTACAAGGAGTCCAAGGTTGATCAATATTATACATTCCTGACTTTATTTACGATGTCGGTTTCATCAAGGGTGTCATTTTTGACTCACATTTGTTAAACATGATCCTTGGAATGGCAAACGTTGTAGCCTGGCTGTGTGTGCATGCGGGCGTGTGTGTGTGGTCACAAAACTAAGCCATTCTGGAAGGTTCTCTAAAGTAGGTGTCACACTTGCGTTACGTTTTACGGCTTATGCATCGCCTTACATTGTGCTTATGAAGTCGCGGTCACACTTGCGTTACGTTTCATAACGCGGTTCAACATTACCACTTCCGCTTACTCACTCGCACGTGAAAATGGTCGATTTCGAAGAAGAAACTAGTCTCAGCCTGCTCTGAATAACAATGACCGAGACTTCTTGTAATTCCTTTGCTTGATGTCGAACCCTCTTACGCCATAATGTGACGTCTTCAAGACATAATCCAGACTTTATTCCTAGATTACTGTGTCCCATGGATACATTTCAAAAATCGATCACCAGGTATGCTTCTACGGATAATCACATTTTCTGTCGGATTGGTGCGGTTGTCCGACCACGGTGCTAGAGGAGAGTAACACTGCAATCGGGCAACTTCCCGTGCAAAGATGAACAGTCAGCTGACTGGCATCTCCTTCGTGAAACCCGAATGTGTTGTATTTCTGAATTTCACTGGCTCAACCGCAGCAGGCGACTGTCTGTGTTTTTGTGTTGTGGAACTGGCCCCTCCTGATTGGTCAACTTGCTCCTCCTTATGAAGTCTACATAGAAAAATAGAGCTGGTCCAAAGCTTTTGATCGATTTTGACATAAGCTCATGCGCATAAGACATTGCATAAGCATAAGGCAGGTGTGACACCCTGCATAACGCAAATGTGACGGGGCCTTAATCGCAGATTCTTATTGGGACGAAGGTAAATTATGCAGAAGGTTAATTATGCAGATGGGGTCGATGTTGATCAAATGTGGGAGGATTCCCTGTAGGTTCCCTTCCTGTAGGCGTGTTTTTTTGTTTTTTGTTTGTTTTATATCTTAGAAATTCAATTTCGTTGTGCGATTTTTATTTAAAATAAAGTTGAAATCCATAACTAAATGAAAGATTTTGTTTGTTTGTTTGCTTAACGCTCAGCCGACCACAAAGGGCCATATCAGGGCGGTGCTGCTTTGACATTTAACGTGTGCCACACACAAGACAGAAGTCGCAGCACAGGTTTCATGTCTCACCCAGTCACATTATTCTGACACCGGACCAACCAGTCCTAGCACTAACCCCATAATGCCAGACGCCAGCCACTAGATTGCCAATTTTAAAGTCTTAGGTATGACCCGGCCGGGGTTCGAACCCACGACCTCCCGATCACTGGGCGGACGCCTTACCACTAGGCCACCGTGTTTGCTTGGCCGAATGCCGCACATGGTTTCAGGAATTCGAAAGGATTCTCCTGTTGAACCGCCATTTTGGAAGGGGAAATAACGCAATGGTAATTCAAGTTGGTTTACGGCAGTCACGCGCTTGGCACAAGATTTAGCAGTATCGTACTGATGGACACATTGCATGCAAAATACTTGAAATCTTTCAATCATAAAATAAAATTCTCCTCAACCATGTCAATTTCATCAATCAAATAACTAAAAATATCTACCATCTTCACTCCCCAATCTTTATATGACTTTAACAGCTAATTTTTTGAGTCACTTGAGAAAAAGTGACTCTATGTAATCGGTCAGTGTTAGTCTGTCCGGCCGGCCGTCCGGCCGGCCGTCCGTAGACACCACCTTAACGTTGGACTTTTCTCGGAAACTATCAAAGCGATCCGGCTCATATTTTGTTTAGTCGTGACCTCCAATGACCTCTACACTTTAACGATGGTTTCGTTGACCTTTGACCTTTTTCAAGGTCACAGGTCAGCGTCAAAGGAAAAATTAGACATTTTATATCTTTGACAAAGTTCATCGGATGTGATTGAAACTTTGTAGGATTATTCTTTACATCAAAGTATTTACATCTGTAGCCTTTTACGAACGTTATCAGAAAAACAAGGGAGATAACTAGCCTTTTCTGTTCGGCAACACACAACTTAACGTTGGGCTTTTCTCGGAAACTATAAAAGTGACCGGGCTCAAATTTTATGTGAACGTGACTCCCAGTGACCTCTACACTTTGACGTCTGCTTTGGTGACCTTTGACCTTTTTCAAGGTCACAGGTATGTCTTGAAGGAAAAAAATTGAAATATCATATCTCTGAAACTATTCATCGGATTTGATTCAAACTTTATAGGATTATTCTTTACATCAAATTATTTACATCTGTATTGTGTTGTGAATAGCAATTTCTTCCTGTCCATCTGATGCCTCATATAATATTCAGAACTGCGAAAGTGACTCGATCGAGCGTTTGCTCTTCTTGTTTTAATTTTATCTGGTTTCTGGTCCCATAAAAAGGAAACAAAGCAACACTCAAATCCACAAGAAAATCCTTGTGTGGGTCTGGTAAATTTATAAATAGTTGTGTGACTCTAGATAAGACCATGGTTTTTATTACTGTAAATTTACTGAAGGGTCAACATTTTCTTGACCAGGAATTCAACATTTTGCGAATTTCAATTAACTCATTTTCATAATTTAACTGTACAATTTCATAAACATTTACAGAAAAAATAATGCAAAGAACTCTTTATGTACAATGTAGCAGGATTCCATGTCAAATTCAAGTCTGGCATGAATCGCTTCTTCGAATGTATGAGAGATCCAATTCAAACCACTTTACTTTTCTCATAATTTATCTTGAACCCTGATAATAATGAGAAATACTTTAAATTGTGAATACAAGCAATGAAGGATTCTCTTGAGCTATCAAGAAAAAATGTAGTATCGTCAGCAAATTGTGACAAGAGTGTTGATCTTTATCTGCTATCTTAATTCCTTTAATTTTAATCTGTACATTCTGGCGAACCATAATCAATAAAAAAAATTGCACAAATAAGGTATAGATATAGCAACAGAGAATCTCCTTGTCTATTTCCGCGTTGTACTTCAAACCAACCAGAATGCTGGCCATTCACTGACTATCACATGACTTAATATTACAATAAAAAGTAGAGACCCACTTTCTAATATCAACTCCAAAATTAAAGTTCTTAAGGGCTTTTTTCTACAAATGGCCAAGCTATACAATCGAACGCCTTGGCAAAATCAACCATAAGAAATAGACCAGGTATTCTTTTCTTTTCAGTATTTTTGTTTGTTTGTTTGCTTAACGCCCAGCCGACCACGAAGGGCCATATCAGGGCGGTGCTGCTTTGACATATAACGTGCGCCACACACAAGACAGAAGTCGCAGCACAGGCTTCATGTCTCACCCAGTCACATTATTCTGACACCGGACCAACCAGTCCTAGCACTAACCCCATAATGCCAGACGCCAGGCGGAGCAGCCACTAGATTGCCAATTTTAAAGTCTTAGGTATGACTCGGCCGGGGTTCGAACCCACGACCTCCCGATCACGGGGCGGACGCCTTACCACTAGGCCAACCGTGCCGGTCTTTTCAGTATAAATTTACAAGTGTAACCAGGTTTGAAAAACATGAAAATGAAACAAAATCGATTACTAATCAGCATGCAAGTTACAAAAAGATGAAAATTTAATCAATGATGATTTGATGTTATGATAAGAATTTGTGTATAGCCGGACTCACTGGACTTTCACTTGCGGACACAAAGACATACACGTCTTTCAAGTCTCTCCATTCCTTCCACAACTGAAAAGACAAGTTCAGCAGCAAATATAACTGGCACTGCATTCTTTATTCCTGTATCAACATCTCTCCTCCGCTTCCCTCGCCAACCAAACGAAACCGATGGCTACAATGTTGACTACATCTCCTCAGTTAGTGGAGCACACTACAAAAAAACATGTCCACTCTCTCTCTCTCGTGTCTCTCGAAGTTCTCTGTCTCACTCTAGCATGTACACACATAATCCAACTGTAGCTAGGGTAGCAGACATCACTCAATATCCAATCAAAATCTCTGTGACCATTAGCAACAACAATATTCCTAGCAGTAATTACGTTTCATTGGTTAAAGACAAGAGAATAATGGGGGTGGGGGTAAACAACTGACCACCTTCCAGCTGAGCTGGCACGCTTCTTCGACCCACCCTTAACAAAGGAATTCACACATACTTGAAACTTCCCCGCTATCCCCCGAGGCATGGCGTCAGGCACATTACATTGCAAAATACCACCGGCAGGCTACCCGGTCCTGTCCCTCAGACACAAGGGGTCGGTCTACTTCAAAGAGATTAAGGAACTTGTTTTCAACTGGACAGACTGATAATTGCTTGCAGCTGGTGTAAGATAGCAGGTGCGTTCCAGCACTTACAGTTTAAAGAAAAATTAATTCACAAAGAACACAGATAGTCAGCAACATAAACTACAAACACTAGCAACAGAGATAGAACTGCTTAACTCTTATTTACCAAACAAAATGCAAATTAGCATTACCAGCTCGGTTCTACTTCTCTTTTACATGTATTTTGTAACTTACACCGGTGACACTGTTCACCCTGTCACATAAGCATATCATATAAGAGTTGAATACTTTTTCAGATAAAGCGTGCCTAAATAACAACATCCTTTCTGGTTTTAGGTTTGTTTGTTTGTTTATTTGTTTGCTTAACGCCCAGTCCACCACGAAGGGTGATATCAGGGCGGTGCTGCTATGACATTTAACGTGCGCCACACACAAGACAGAAGTCGCAGCACAGGCTTCATGTCTCACCCAGTCACATTATTCTGACACCTGACCAACCAGTCCTAGCACTAACCCCATAATGCCAGACGCCAGGCGGAGCAGTCACTAGATTGCCAATTTTAAAGTCTTAGGTATGACCCGGCCGGGGTTCGAACCCACGACCTCCCGATCACTGGGCGGACGCCTTACCACTAGGCCACCGTGTTGCAGTCTGGTTTTAGGTAAAACAGACTTTATGCACTCAGCATTACAAAAAGAAGCCAGTTTATATACAACATTCAACAAGATTATTCAAGAGAGTCGTATCTTTACTATCTTTAGGAATGCAGGTTATGTATGTCATGCCTTAATTGTCGTTGAGTAACGTTCCTACATCTCACCATTCAAAAATGCACATTGATCTGAGCATGAATTGGCCCTTATCTTGAAAGAAAAACTTTAAAATTCAGCAGTATAATCGTCAGATCCTAGGCTCTTATAATTTTTCAACCGCTTTACTGCTGCTTTCAACTCAACAGAGGACTTTTTAATGAGGCCTTCAAGTGAATATTGTTTTTCATCTGTCAAATTCTGATCAATTTCATTACATAGAACATAATTTTTTTCAAATGTATTTAAATCCTCATAATATGATTGTACTTCCTTCACTATTACATCACTATCATGAATAATTTTTCCATCATCTCTTTGTAACATAGACGTGGATTTTTGCATCCTACCTTTCGACCCTGAGTATTTCATGCACTTATCCTAGAGATATAGATTTGAAATTGAGCCAAGAGCTACAGAGTTCGTTTTGGGAGTTGAATAGATGACAACACACACGAGGAAGGTCTTAGAATTAATGTTTGAGCGTTCTATTTTTCAAATCTGAATGCTGTGTTTGGTAGTCATTGCAGACCATGATATTCTCCAACGGACATTGTGTTTGTTTACATTATGCGAAGCGTTTTAGCCCTGTATGGCACGGAATTTGCATGCGTTAGCTAGACTGTAGGATTGACTTCCTCAATACAACTGTCTTAATCTGCTTTGACGAATGGGTATCTATGAAAACTAAATAAAATGATGACGACCGGAAGTCCGGACTCCTGACAGGGGAGCTTGGCAAAGCAAACTGCTTGCTGATTAAAATTCATTTAATTATTTGGCATAGTTTTGGAGCAGTTTTGAGCAAATCATTGCAGGTGTTTCTAAATTAATGTCCCTTGAACTTTTTAAGGTCCAAATCGTCAGAAAACTTTCCAAAATGGCGCTCTCTGTATATTATCTTTTAATCCAATATAATTTGTTTTACCAACCTGACAAAGTTATTATCTCTAAGGAGAGAGTTGTTAAATTTCCACATTGGTCAATGTCTCTTAGTTAGTTTATGATAAGCGAAAGACACACAGGGGAATGATCAGAATAATACCCAACATCAATCTTTACCTCATTTATCAACAACATCAACTGTCCTGAAACAGAAACAAAATCAAATCGACTTCTTTGAGAACCATATATACTGTCTTAAATCCTTATTCAAGACTCTATAAAAAAAATATATAAAAAAAAGGAACTTGAATAGGAACAAAAGACTGCAGATGAGAAGAACAAGAACAAAATAACAGTGAAAATTAACTCACCAGTACGAGAAACACGAACAATTAATTGAACCGGTTTCGACGATTGTCTTCGTCAGCAAATACAATACTAATACAAGAAGAAACAACAGAAAGAAAAAGAAGAAACCAGCAAAGAAGAGGACAGACACCAAATAAGGTTATACTTAAAATCCATAAAATCAACCATTTTCTGTCAACTCCTATCCCTCCACACTCTAGATGGTTGACTCGAGTCAATCTTAGGGTTCAACACAACATTCCAATCACCGCCAACAATTATATACTCATTATCAAATGAAACTATCTGGTTAAAAGTATTTTCAAACAAATCAGAAAAATCACCTCATAAACATTCCCTAATGTAAAACATTTATCCAAAAATGAAACATCTAACAAATCATCTCTCAAAATATTATGAATTTTACAATAAAACAACGCCTCGACTACTTGTGTTATGTTCCCAGCCACAAAACAATCAAACCCCCGCTGTGATCTTATAACAAAATTTGACCTACTTTCCAATGGGTTTTCTGCAACAACAAAGAAGTGCTTCTTGTTTTCTTAAGTCACTTTCATTCCTTTATATTAAATGAACAACATTCACATTTTCTCTCTCCATTATTATTTATGTATCATCATGGTGGAAAAAATAGCATGAGCAGAGTCCAGTGATAAAGAAGGAACAACAATAACTACCACAGAAATACTGAAACAAATAGCATGAGCAGAGTCCAGTGATAAAGAAGGAACAACAATAACTACCACAGAAATACTGAAACAAATAGCATATGAGCAGAGCCCAGTGATAAAGAAGGAACAACAATAACTACCACAGAAATACTGAAACAAATAGCATGAGCAGAGTCCAGTGATAAAGAAGGAACAACAATAACTACCACAGAAATACTGAAACAAATAGCATATGAGCAGAATCCAGTGATAAAGAAGGAACAACAATAACTACCACAGAAATACTGAAACAAATAGCATATGAGCAGAGTCCAGTGATAAAGAAGGATCACAATAACTACCACAGAAATACTGAAACAAATAGCATGAGCAGAGTCCAGTGATAAAGAAGGATCACAATAACTACCACAGAAATACTGAAACAAATAGCATGAGCAGAGTCCAGTGATAAAGAAGGAACAACAATAACTACCACAGAAATACTGAAACAAATAGCATGAGCAGAGTCCAGTGATAAAGAAGGAACAACAATAACTACCACAGAAATACTGAAACAAATATATATAGCCACGTGCGTATGTTTAAAAAAGTAGCTCACAATCCTGCGGAAGGCAAAACCCATAGTCGCTGACATTAATTGAGAAATCATAAAAGACATATCATTCTTGTCGAAAATGAAAAACACACAGACAAAGGAATACACAGGAAGGTGGAGATAGAAAGGAAGAAACTATTTGGAGTAAGCAGGGCTGATGCACGTAATACAATATATTCAAGGTGCATGAGCATATACATGTATTTACATTGTACAACACTGGGAATGAGAGTACTGTTGCAGAACTAGGCATAAAATGACAGGCCTCATGATTTTGCTAAGAGGGAGAGAGGTAACATAGGTCATAGACATAGACCACTTTATTATCTCAACGAGAAACTCGATCAGCATTACAACATACAACATACAACGTAAGAACATAAATAAAATATTGAGGCGCAGATAGTCAACTCATAATAATCAAGACAAGGTCATATCAAAACAAATCTCTCTCTCTCTCTCCCTCTCCATCACTGCATGACTCTCTCTCCCTCTCTCTCTCCATTCATAATATTCATGAATATTCATAAAATCAAAAACAAAACAAAACCCAGAAAAAACCCACCACTTCACATTATACTCATCAAGGGAGGTATATCTCCTGCCAACTATTTCTGACAATCAAACAAGAAAGAATAGCCATACACCCCCAATTGAAAAACCAACAGAAAAGGCAGAATTGCAGGAAGAAAGACTCGGCAGCCGAGAAAGTTTCACAGATAACAGACTACAAAAGGCAGTACATATGAACTAGACCAACACACATAAAAAGCCTTAATATCCTTTACGTTTATATGAAGGTATAACAAAACAAGCAGACAAAAAAGTCAATATTTAGCAACCAACTAAAAAGCAACAAAACACAAACAAACTAAACAGACATTAAACTCGCAATGAATGAAATGGCGACATGCAAATATTAAAAGAAGAAAGACAATTTTACAGAGTATCAGCAAACTGAAGCTGTGTTTCACTTAATAAAGAAGTTTTGAATGTGATCCCTAGAATATTAGCACGGGATATTTGTTTCTGCTTTACTCTAATAATTATGTTGTCTAAGCATGACTCGCAGCAAGTTTCAACCAATAGCTAATGATACTCACTGTGTCATATAGAATAGTGTATTTTTAGTCCGTTGATATCAAATTGTATTATGCCAAAATGTATATACATGTATTTCATAGAATGAATGAAACAGGTCCAGTGTCAGTACAATATATACCTCAAGCAAAAGGTTTGGAAAGAAAACTGCTTCATTTTAGTTGAAAATAAGATACAGAAGTTAATTCAAAGGGTACATTGTCATGACATTACCATTTGGGTTCAGGAAATAAGTGTTTGAAGATATAGAATAAAGATCTTTTGATCAATTGCTGCAGGAGAACTGGTTGACTCCGGAAGTATTTGGAGAGATCATCTACGAAAACTTCCTGTTTGATATCCCCAAGCTTCTGGACCTGTGTGCTCTGTATGGACACAGCAACACAGCCCTTCTGTCCAAGATGGTCAGTAATGTCTTTACCCAGCAGCCACAGTACTTGGATGACCTACATGCTGCGGTGCCTACAATTTTACAGGTACGCACATCTTGCACAATGACGTTGATTCAAGTTCTTTTATTTATTTAAAAAAAAATTTAAATTATTTTTTAGGGGTGGGGGGGGGGGGGGGGGGGGCCTCAGTTGCATGCAGGATGTTTCAAATCCTCCTTTACTGTTTTCTTCTTTTCTTCTTCTTTTTTAACTTTAGTCAAGTTTTGAAGTCAGGAATCGAGACGAGGGTAGTGGACGTGTGTGTCTGTGTGTGTGTATGTGTGTGTGTGTGTGAACAGCAATTCCAGGAAAACTACCCAACTGATCTTTATGAAAGTTTACATCAAAGTTCTCCCAGATGATATCCCTGCACTTTTTTTCCATTTTTCGATAAATGTCTTTGATGACGTCATAGCTGGCTTTTTTTTAAAGGTGAGGCAGCACTGTCACGCCCTCGTTTTTCGATCAAATGGATTGAAATTTTGGTCAATCAATCTTCGACGAAGGCCAGACTTTGGTATTGCATTTCAGCTTGGAGGCTTCAAAATTAATTAATGAGTTTGGTCATTAAAAATCTGGAAATTGTAAATAAAATTATTTTTGTATAAAACGATCCAAACATAATTTCATGTTATTCTTCATCACTTTCTGATTTCAAAAATATAATAGATATGAAATTATGATAAAAATAAAATTCCCAAAATCGATTAAAAACAATATCTTATTCCTTGTCGTTTACTGATTCCAAAAACATATAGATATGTTATGTTTGGATTAAAAACAAGCTCAGAAAGTTAAAAAGAACAGAGATACAGAAAAGCGTGCTATCCTGCTCAGCGCAACCACTACCGCGCTATTCTGACTTGTCAATTTCACTGCCTTTTCCACGAGCGGGGGACTGATGATGCTATACGGTCTTAGTAATAAAATGCAGTGCGTTCAGTTTCATTATGTGAGTTCGACAGCTTGACTAAATGTAGTAATTTTGCCTCACATGACTTGTTTTATTTTTTGTTTTATTTTTTTCATCCTTCTTCATTGGTCTTTTTTTTTTTTTTTTTTTTTAACTCAAAAGTGTAGATGTACACGTGCAAAAAATAGACATTTTGTATTTACAATTACACAAATACACCTTATATTTACAATTCAATTTTTCTACTTAGTATTTGGAACTCAAAAATTACAAACACTGATCCACAACAAGTTGTCTTTCTAAAGATACTAACACACATTTTCCCATCAATGAAGTGTCATTTACAAAATTTCTCATCTTTCTACTGCAACTTGTGTCTTGACACAATGGAATTCTCTCCCCTTGCACATCCGCCACTCTCAGTCACCCCAAGCATCCGCCACTCTCAGTCACCCAAGCATTCAAACGAGCACTTAAAACGCACCTCTTCAAGAAATACAACCCCTGATTTTGTTTTCTCAGTCCATCAGTAGGCTACATGTAGTGTATTTGTTGTTTTAGTGATAATGTGATAATGTATATATACATCTAGGGCTGTTTTCAGTATTGTTGATAACATGTTCTGTCTGATTAAGGGTATTCACCTGGTATTTCCTTGTTTTCACTACCTATTTTATTCATGTTTTTATTACTTAGTTAGTGGAAGAATCTGTTGTAATGTATGTTTGATGGTGTATGCTTTTAATTAAGCGTTGCTGACTATGAATGTAGATGTAAATGCTTGTATAACTGTGTTTTAATTTTAAATGTGTCAAGCGCAAAGAGCATAATTGTAAAGTTATGATGTTGCGCTATATAAATTCTCATTTATTATTATTATTATTATTATTATTATTGATACCCAAATCCTGCATTTTAAACTTAACCCTTAATCCAATCTTTTTCTCTATCCAATTTTCTATCTTCGTCCAAAACAATTTTAGCAGTATGCACTCATAAAAAACCGTTGAATCAAGTTGTTTGTTTGGGATCATGCTCACAACCATTGTCAGTCCAGTGATTGAGCTAGCCATTTTCGAAGTCAATATTTCTCGAGAAGTACTAATCCTGGTTCGAGTAGAAACCCGTCCCTCTGTTACATGTACACCAAGAAAACTTAAGGCTAGCACGTTGTGACAACATTATATTGCATTGGTCAGTATGAAACAACTTGTATACTCTTCAAAAAAAGTTAAGGAGCGGTCATGAAATGTTCACAATCTTTAAAATATTGGTAGGCAGTGTTTCTGTGTCATGCTATTCAGGTGGAAAAAGTGAGGTTTTCTTTAACTGCCCACCCCGTATGTAATACGTGGTCATTTTCGGTTTGTCGTACGCCCATAACCGTATCTCGTACGTGGGATTTGTGTCAACAACATTTCAGGACATTTCTGAAAACTGAATGGGAGGTAACCACTGTCCAAGTACTTGTAGGGGTTCTAAACACAGTTCTTTCTCATTGACCGTTCGGATAAGTTACTACCACTGTTGAAAACTGTGTTAGAAATGTAGAACCAATCTATAGCATTCACAATGGCGGCCGAAAGTCGGACCTCAACTCGTAGACCTGTTTTCAAGCAATACAGTGTTCTGGAAGCTCTACAAGAAGTGATTTATGGATTACCACACAGAAGAATACTTTTATGGGCTGTAATGTGAGTACCTGATGTTTGACACCAGTTTTAGCAGTGTTTTGTGTGGTTTTACGTGCTGCAATGTGTGTGTGTGTGTAAGTCCGGAAACTAAATTTTGACAAAAATGGTCATTATATCAATTTTTACTATAACAATCACAAACAAAGTCCAATGATCATGTCATCCTGTAATAGCCAAGGGTATAAGCAAAACACATGCCAAAGATCTAAGAGATATCTCAATAAATGATCGAGCAGTGAACAGATTAGTGAACCTACCGAAGAAAGCGAAATTTTGCCCTGGCACACCGCAATACCAAAATGCTGTTATACTGTGGCAGTGAAGGGGTTAAAAAGGGGGCAGTTTTCAAAGTCCTATGAAATCGATGCAAGACATGCCAGGACCAAAACCAGTAATGCAAGGGCTACAACAGGGTTCGAGCCACGTGTTTGTAAAATGACACACTGACAAGATAATTCAATGAAACAACATACCCCTATTACAAACACGAAGCGACTTGGACAAGGCAAGAGCAGTTTGATAGCTAAAAGATGTCGTTTCTGCCAGGCAAGTGGTTCAGAGTGTTGCAGTGTCTCACTTCAAAATCATCGGACTGAAGGAATTGCTTCAATCAATGGGCAGAGTACAGTTACGACAATGTTATGGTCGGCCTACAGTCACCACAACAATGAAGGATCGCCTCAACCAAATGAAGGTCATGCAGCAAAAAAGGTTACTGAAAAGGCGGCAGGCATCGACCTTGAGCTGCCACCAAACACTGTTGTCAGTAATCAAAATGTTACAAACTGACCACGAAGGGCCATATCAGGGCGGTAGGCAAAGCTCCTGACTATTAATGTTGCAATGAATATTTACGATGGGAGGGGTAGTGTTAGTGGCAATATTTTGAAGATGGGAGGGATTTTGTACACGTATTGCAATACTTAGATCTGAACCAACATTGAAAACTCGGCAGGTTTCAAGTAGAAGGGAAGCTACTGCTGCTTCAGCAAACTAACGTTGTTGAATTGCGTAGATTGTTTCCCTTGGCACATAAGCCGTATCCGCGGTTCACCGCGCCATCGCGCCGCGCCGCGCTTAGAGCACGTGTTGAACATTGTCATTGACCAGTTTGTGCCCGGGGTCCAACTGAATATGCCCACCCCACCAAATTTGAAGCAGATCCATCGAGAACTTTGGCTGTGCATCGTGAACACACACACACACACACACACACACACACACACACACACACACACACACACACACACACACACACACACACGCAAAAGCCGTATATATCTATCTATATATATATACGGCTTGTGTCTGTCTGTCTGTGTGTTCGCGATGCACGGCCAAAGTTCTCGATGGATCTGCTTCAAATTTGGTGGGCATATTCAGGTACACCCCGGACACAACCTGGTCGATGAGAATTTTCAACACGTGCTCTCAGCGCGCACCGCTGAACCGATTTTGGTTTTTCTGTAGATCCACTACATCCATTCCCAGTAACTCTTCCTTATCTTCTCCAGTGTTTTGCGCGTTTATCTCCCTTCATTCGTGTGGCGTCAATCCATATTCCCATTACTATTTTTAGAAGGTCACTGCACTGTCCAGAAAACGGCTTTCCTTGCATGTACCCGTAAGTTGTCCTCACTGTAAAAGTGCAAAGGTCGAATCTATTTATCGAAAAATCCACTGTCATCTATCTCTATATATTTATATATATAGATAGATATATACGGCTTCTCTGTGTGTGTGTGTGTGTGTGTGTGTGTGTGTGTGTGTGTGTGTGTGTGTGTGTGTGTGTGTGTGTGTAGGCAACATCTGTGGATTGTAGAGTTCTGTTTGTGATGGGGTCTGGCGGCTTTTGTCTCTCTGTATGTTCTGGCCTTCCTTTGAGAAGCCATAACAGTTATTATAGGGCTTAGAAATAAGCTCTAAATTTCTCAATCCTGTTTGAGAGGACTTCGCCTTCTAAGGTGATTGTGGTGTTTCGGCACTCGGTTACATTTGACGTCGTCGACAGGGATGGGACTCGACATGATACGCGTTTATCTCCCTTCCTTCGTGTGGCGTCAAGCCATATTCCCGTTACTATTTTTAGAAGACCACTGCACTGTCCAGAACGCGGCTTTCCTTGCATGTACCCGTATGTTGTGCTCACTGTAAAAGTGCAAAGGTCGAATCTATTTATCGAAAAATCCACTGTCATTTATCTCTTATGGCCCTTCGTGGTCGGCTGGGCGTTAAGCAAACAAACAAACAAACTGTCATTTATCTCTATATATTTATATACTAGAGGAATACCCGGCTTCGCCGGGGTGAATCGCGAGACAGAGACAGACAGCGTGGCGGTTCACCACAAGCACCTTTGAAGGCGAAGTCCTCTCAAACGGGATTGAGAATTTTAGAGCTTATTTCTAAGCCCTATATTATCTGTTATGGCTTCTCAAATGCCAGAACATACAGACAAACAAAAGCCACCAGACCCCATCACAAACAGAACTCTACAATCCACAGGTGTTGCCTCCACACACACACACACACACACACACACACACACACACACACACACACACACACACACACACACACACACACACAGACACAGAAGCCGTATATATCTATCTATATATATATAAATATATTGAGATAGATGACAGTGGATTTTTCGATAAATAGATTCGACCTTTGCACTTTTACAGTGAGGACAACTTACGGGTACATGCAAGGAAAGCCCACAACTTCTAAGGCGAACAACTCTGCAGAGTCTGCTGTGAAGGGCGACGGTAGTCTCCCTGTCACACTCGACCCTCTGTGAATGAACTTTGTCCCCAAAGTTCCGAACCATGGACCCGCCAAGCTTAGGTCCCTCCCAGGTGGAATGGGCACAGCACGAAAATGTTTCAGTGGCCTGAACATTTCATGTCGAGTCCCATCGCTGTCGACGACGCCAAATGTAACCGAGTGCCAAAACACCACAATCACCTTTGAAGGCGAAGTCCACTCAAACGGGATTGAGAATAACTGTTATGGCTTCTCAAAGGAAGGCCTGAACATACAGACACACCAAAGCCGCCAGACCACATCACAAACAGAACTCTACAATCCACAGGTGTTGCCCACACACACACACACACACACACACACACACACACACACACACACACACACACACACACACACACACACACACACACACAGAGAAGCCGTATATATATATGTATATCTATAAATATATAGAGATAGATGACAGTGTATTTTTCGCGTGGCTATAAATTGATTCGACCTTTTCACTTTTACAGTAAGGACAACTTACGGGTGCAAGGAAAGCGTTCTGGACAGTGCAGTGACATTCTAAAAATAGTAACGTAGTAACGGGAATATGGATTGACGCCACACGAAGGAAGGGAGATAAACGCTGAAAACACTGGAGAAGATAAGGAAGAGTTACTGGGAATGGATCCAGAGAAAAACCAAAATCGGTTCAGCGCTGCACGCTGAGAGCACGTGTTGAAATATCTCATCGAGCAGGTTGTGTCCGGGGTGTACCTGAATATGGCCACCAAATTTGAAAGAGATCCATCCAGAACTTTGGCCGTGCATCGCGGACACACACACACACACACACACACACACACACACACACACACACACACACACACACACACACACACACACACACACACACACACACACACACTCACACACACACATAGATATATAGATATAGATAGATATATACAGCTTCTGTGTGTGTGTGTGTGTGTGTGTGTGTGTGTGGAGGCAACACCTGTGGATTGTAGAGTTCTG
This sequence comes from Littorina saxatilis, assembly GCF_037325665.1. Classification (NCBI taxonomy): domain Eukaryota; kingdom Metazoa; phylum Mollusca; class Gastropoda; order Littorinimorpha; family Littorinidae; genus Littorina; species Littorina saxatilis. The sequence goes on along the minus strand of NC_090252.1, from coordinate 26,289,935 downwards.
TTTGTGATGGGGTCTGGCGACTTTTGTCTGTCTGTATGTTCTGGCCTTTGAGAAGCCATAACAGTTAATATAGGGCTTAGAAATAAGCTCTAAAATTCTCAATCCCGTTTGAGAGGACTTCACCTTCAAAGGTGATTGTGGTGTTTCGCCACTCGGTTACATTTGACGTCGTCGACAGGGATGGGACTCGACATGATACGCGTTTATCTGCCTTCCTTCGTGTGGCGTCAATCCATATTCCCGTTACTAATTTTAGAAGGTCACTGCACTCTCCAGAACGCGGCTTTCCTTGCATGTACCCGTAAGTTGTCCTCACTGTAAAAGTGCAAAGGTCAAATCTATTTATCAAAAAATCCACTGTCATCTATCTCTATATATTTATAGATGTAGATAGATATATACGGCTTCTGTGTCTGTGTGTGTGTGTGTATGTGTGTGTGTGTGTGGAGGCAACACCTGTGGATTGTAGAGTTCTGTTTGTGATGGGCTTTTGTCTGTCTGTATGTTCTGGCCTTTGAGAAGCCATAACAGTTAATATAGGGCTTAGAAATAAGCTCTAAAATTCTCAATCCCGTTTGAGAGGACTTCGCCTTCAAAGATGATTGTGGTGTTTCGCCACTTAGTTACATTTGACGTCGTCGACAGGGATGGGACTCGACATGATATGTTCAGGAATGGCGTTATGGCCACTGAATCATTTTCGTGCTGTTCCCATTCCACCAACCTGGGAGGGACCTAAGCTTGGCGGGTTCATGGTTCGGAACTTTGGGGACAAAGTTCATTCAAAGGGGGTCGAGTGTGACAGGGAGACTACCGTCGCCCTTCACAGCAGACTCTGCAGAGTTGTTCGCCTTAGAAGTTGTGAGCTATTTATAGCTAGCTCGCCAGGCAACACCTGTGGATTGTAGAGTTCTGTTTGTGATGGGGTCTGGCGGCTTTTGTCTCTCTGTATGTTCTTGCCTTCCTTTCAGTGGGCACAAACTGGTGGATGATAATGTTCAACACGTGCTCTAAGACGGCGAACCACCACGCCTCTGTCTCTGTCTCGCGATTCACCCGGCGAAGCCGGGTATTCCTCTAGTATATATATATAGATAGAAGCAGTTTAATTTAGATTCAATCTAAGCTGCACCCACATTGATCCGAAAGTCAATCATCGAGGACACACGCAACTTCATGACAATGTGAAACAAGTCGCGTAAGGCGAAAATACAACATTTAGTCAAGTAGCTGTCGAACTCACAGAATGAAACTGAACGCAATGCAATGTTTCAGCAAGACCGTAGCATCGTCAGTCCACCGCTCATGGCGAAGGCAGTGAAATTGACAAGAAGTTGCGCTGAGAAGGATAGCACGCTTTTCTGTACCTCTCTTCGTTTTAACTTTCTGAGCGTGTTTTGAATCCAAACATATCATATCTATATGTTTTTGGAATCAGGAACCGACAAGGAATAAGATGAAAGTGTTTTTAAATTGATTTCGAAAAAAAAAATTTGATAATAATTTTTATATATTTAATTTTCAGAGCTTGTTTTTAATCCAAATATAACATATGTATATGTTTTTGGAATCAGCAAATGATGGAGAATAAGATGAACGTAAATTTGGATAGTTTTATAAAAATTTTTTTTTTTTACAATTTTCAGATTTTTAATGACCAAAGTCATTAATTCAATTTTAAGCCACCAAGCTGAAATGCAATACCCAAGTCCGGGCTTCGTCGAACATTACTTGACCAAAATTTCAACCAATTTGGTTAAAAAATGAGGGCGTGACAGTGCCGCCTCAACTTTCACGAAAAGCCGGATATGACGTCATCAAAGACATTTATCAAAAAAATGAAAAAAAACGTATGGGGATATCATACCCAGGAACTCTCATGTCAAATTTCATAAAGATCGGTCCAGTAGTTTGGTCTGAATCGCTCTACACGCACGCACACACACACACACATACACCACGACCCTCGTCTCGATTCCCCCCTCGATGTTAAAACATTTAGTCATAACTTGACTAAATGTAAAAAGACGTCACAATGTTATTGCAGATCTAGTTGGTTTTGTTTTTGAGTCACAGCAAAGAAACGGAGCAAATCTGCGGCATTTATTGCTCACTGAAAACTGTTCATGAAGCGGGTTTTCTGAACACATTTATTTGTGGTAATGGCATCACTAAGCTGTACTGCTTTGAACATACGACAAAGGCTAGACATTTATCGCATTTTTAGCGCTTTTCATGGTTTATGGGAAAGATAGAGACAAAAGTAAAGATAAGTTTATGCTTTTTGGATACGAGGGGTGATCTGAAAGTTGTGTAACATCACACGTGTTTAACGTAACATGGGATCCAAACACATACGATAGACAACAAAAACCATAGTATATGATAAAATGCTTTATTTCTATCACATTCAGAGCTTAATCAGAACTAAATGCAGTCGGGGGGAAAAAACACAAAAATAGATATTGGTAACAAAAACATATTTTTAAACTTATAAATGTTTGTGCGAACCAACAAACAAAACCACTTAGGTGAATCGATAACAAACCATTGAGTCAAACTGCAGCTAAAAGTCTCTACACTGAAAGCTCGGAATCAGTCATCACCGAGACATGTGATGCTAGGTTAGCCGAAACCCGAAGGTTGAGATGGGCTCAGCGAGCAACGAATTGCTAAATTTTGTGCACATTTTTAAAGCAAACATGACATATTTATATGTTCTGACTCATAAATTGTTTTACGAAAATTTCTACCAATTCAATGTTAAAATGAGGTCCTGAAAATTTTGCCTCAACTTTTTTTTAATCCGATTTGATGACATCAAATTATGAGTGTGTGTGTGTGTGTGTGTGTGTGTGTGTGTGTGTGTGTGTGTGTGTGTGTGTGTGTGTGTGTGTGTGTGTGTGTGTGTGTGACCTATTTGAACAATTGGTTAGGTTTGCATCCTTGCAAATACTTCTCGTCTTGAAACCTTAACCAGGTGAATGTTCTTTTCCACTCGGCCTGGAAGCTTCGAACTCTCTTAGTCGGTGGTGGTTAATTGCCTTTTCGGTCCATTACTTCGCTGAATCTATGTTTCTTTGTTCGTTCACCGCTGAAGTCACCTGGCATGCTTTTGCCTGAGGAACCAGTACTTTTTATTACATAACCTTTGCCGGGTACAGCTACTTTTGCATCGCTTTCAACCTCCTTTCCGATTCCCTTGGCACGTGAAAATGACATTGATGCTTGCACTTGTACCAGTTCAGTCTGAAAAGGTACGCAACAGTTGACGATTGCAGTCTGAAAAAAGTATCTACGGTACACACGATAAAGGAAATTTAGTACGTCCCAGGACCTGCTCTTTTAAATTTAAGTGCGTCCCAGGACCCCCTCGACAAATTTCTAGAATGTGTCTTTTCGTCTTCTAGTGCGTATAGGACGCAGGGACGCACACTTTGGGGAGCCCTGGTGAGGACTATGCCAGTTTGGACATTGGCAGTGTGCTTCGCCCGCACATGTCTCCTCGCTTGCATTTTTGCTGTGTACCGTAAAGTACATTGTAACATACCTGTTTACCATTCTATTTTTGGCCGGACAGATTGAGGCTCCAAATTCCGCAATCCCGGTCAGCTAATGAAAATTCTGGTCAGGCAGCAATGTCATGTAAAAATGTGGATCGTGGCACCAACACTCACCCCTAACACGTCCCCCACCCCCAAAACACACTCTCTCCCCCTTCACTTGTGAAAGGGCTATGCCTCATCACAATTAAACATTCGTATTTGTATTTTATCTCACACACACACAGACGCATACACGTGCGCAAACACATGCATAAATAGTGATATGCGTACAAACTCACACACATACTCGCACAAACACACAAGCACACACACACACACACACACACACACACACACACACACACACACACACACACACACACACTGACACACACACACACACACACACACACCTTAAATTGCTAACTGAATCCATTTTGAGCAACATGCTATCTTGACCTAAAGAACATTCCAACATTTTGTGCTTATTAGCGATTACTTTTTGAATTCGTGACAAATTTTGACGAAATCAAGACTGTAGTGAGTGTGGGTGTGTTTGTGTGTGTGAAAAGGTGTTTGTCAACATTGCCATCAAGTGTGGGGTGGAGACCGAGGGGTCAGGACTGGCCCCGCAGAAACTGGCTGTTGGTCAGCAGGTGTGGGGGGATGTGGCCAGCATGGAGAGCGCGGAGCTGCAGGACCTGGTGCTCTACCTGGCCGACAGCGCCATCACCCTCACCTCCTTCCTCACTGTATTCCCCCCTGCCTCACCTGTGCTGCATCAGCTTCACTTTGGACCGAGGTCAGTTCACTTCCATTGAAAGTTGTGCTTATCTTGTTCTAAAGATATCTAAAAGAACGGTCTTCATGGTTGCTCACCACATAACAGAACCTTATAGAAAAATTGAAAACAATATCCCTCATTATCAATTTGAAACTACTTTTAGAACACCCTCATGATTAGATGATGTTCCACCCTTTTTCTTACTACCGTATTTGACAGATTACAAGACGCACCGTTTTATAAGCCGCACCCCCGACTTTTAACAAAAAAATTCGGACGAGCCACTATATCAGCCGCCGTCGAAAAAAATATAATCAGATCGTGTCAATCAATCAGAACAACCAGGCAAACGAAAGTACGGTATTTGGCGAAATCGGCTCCGAGAATAAACAAGTGAAACAAAGAAGAAAAGTGAAAAAGTTTGAAGAAAAATATCACACATACAATTTGTAACCAATACACACATGTAGTCCCGCCCGGAATAAGCTTTTTTGGGATGATTTACGACTTTTGCGCACATTTCGAGCAGACGAAAACACAACATGGCGGCTCTCGCTCCTCCAACTATCGCGAGACACAAAAAAACGAAATCTCGCGCGCGCGAGATCCTGATACATCCGGTGTTTCTCTGTACGCTATCTTGTCACGGCGACTTGTTGACAAACGAAGATTCGCGAAAGAAAGAGAAAAGCGCCGAGTCTTGAGTACCGAGCCGAGCTAATAAAGTACGGGTAATCGCTAATCGAGCGAAATGAAAATCCGCGGCGACTTCCATTAGGTGAATGCTATTCAAGTTTAGGTAACGATTTAGCCGCATCTTTTTATAAGCCGCAATGCGATTTTTTTGTGAAAAAAAGTCGTGGCTTGTAGTCCGTCAAATACGGTACTGCTTGGTTTTCTCTGATTTCTGCTATTAGAATATTTGTAATGAGGGGTGGCCTTCCAGAACCAGTGGTAGATGTATAGGTTACATGCTGAGTCTCAGTGAATATTAAAAATAATGGTCAAAGTTTGCGGATCATGAAAAATGCAAGCTTCCTACCTATTTATTCCTCTTTTCTTCCTTTTTTTAAAGAGGGGGGCCAGGTTAGCTCAGTTGGTAGAGCACTGGACTTGTGATCCGAAGGTCGCAAGTTCCACTCTGGGCCGGGACGGACATGGGTCAACTTTATGTGCAGACCCAGAGATGGTAACCATGTCCCACCCCCGTGTCACCTGCACAGTGGCACATCAAAGACCTGGGTCATTCTGCCATATAAGTGCAGATGGCTGATACCACCTAAACACGCATACACTTGTAACGGAAGCATCTCAATTGATCATCAAAAGTTGTGAGGGCGTAAAATTCGAATTATCATATAGCCTCAAAGAAAAAGTTTTTTTTGGTGCCACTGTTTGATTGAATTCTAATCACTCTGCCTGCGCAGGCGAATGATTAATGCGCGGTTGTATAGTTCCGTGAAAATCATTCGATTCTGCAAAGACTACACAGCAGTTTCTTTGGTTTGGAAAAAAATCAAGTAAATAGTTATGCCGTTGTTCTCCTGAGGCAATAAAGGTTGATACCTTTGTGTGCTTATCGTGTTTTGGAATTGCTGAGGACATTTTCTTCCAGACGAGCTTATGCCCCTGTGTTCCAACGTCAAATACTGTACTAACTTCGGGTTTCTGAGGCAAGACAGTGTGTGGATCCGCTTCATTTTCTTGAAATTCAAGGATGTGTGCATTTTCTTGCATGCTGTACATGTATTCTGTTTATGTAATGAAATATAGTTGATAAATGACCGACAGATTGCAGTCTTGTCATTAAAGTTGCCCAGTGTGTAGAAATCCGGAAGGGGAAAAACTCTAGTCTCCACACAAGGTATGAGAGTTACTTGCCTTGCGACATTGCTCGTGTCAAATTGTTTGTACAAGGTAGATTTCAATTCAGATTCCAACCGAACTCATGGATTTATATATACTGGATTTCGTGTGTTCAAACCTATTGTTGTTTATTCAAATGCGGTATGTTTGTGTTGCCAGGTCAAGCGACAGGTTGCTCGCAGCATACCCAGTCGGTTCTTCGAGAGGCCAACTTGTTGGGTTTCTCGATCAACCGATCAAAGTCGGAGTTGATTCCGTCTCAGACGTTCACCTACCTGGGGATGTCTTTCGACACGGTTTCTTGGACTGTCCAACCCTCCCAGAGGAGGGTGGACAAGCTCCAAGCTCAGATTCGCTCCACTTTGCCACTCCTGCAGGCCTCTCTTCGGTGGCTAGCCTCCATCTTGGGGCAGATGGAGTCCATGGCTCTCTTGGTTCCTCTGGGCAGGGTCCACAAACGGCCTTTTCAGTTTGCACTGAGGCCGTATGTGGTCTCTCCTCGAGTGGATTGGAACGTCCTCGTCCCTCTCCAGGGATGGTTTCAGTCCGCTACCCTTCCGTGGTTGGACATGGAATGGGTCTGCAGAGGAGTTCCGATCACGTTGCCCCCCCCAGACTTGGATCTCTTCACGGACGCTTCCTTGCTGGGGTGGGGGGCGCACACGGACCTACGCACGGCGTCAGGTCTGTGGTCGGCGGAACAGAGCCTGTGGCACATCAACTTGCTAGAACTAGAAGCTGTGGCTCTAGCTCTGGTCGAGTTTCTGCCCTCCCTGCAAGCCAAACATGTTCGTCTGTTTACAGACAACACGACAGTGGCAGCTTATCTCAACAAGCAGGGAGGCTCGCGGTCCCCGTCTCTCTCGGACAGGACCTGCGAGATTCTGAAGTGGTGTGCTCTACACCACGTCACGATCTCGGCCAGGTACCTTCCAGGGAGGCTGAACACTCTGGCGGACGCTCTCAGTCGCTCCGACAGGGTGCTTCAGTCCGAGTGGACTATCACTCACGGGGCACTGCTTCGCCTTTGGGCCCAAGTCCAAAAGCCTCTGGTGGACCTTTTTGCCACAAGGTTCTTGAAGAGGCTTCCGGTGTTCGTCTCGCCATTCCCGGATCCTCAGGCTTGGCGAGTGGACGCTTTGGACATTCCCTGGACGGGTCTGGAGGCGTACGCCTTCCCGCCTTTCCCATTACTCAGCCGAGTAATTCGAAAGGCGGAGCTGGAGGGGCCGGCCCTTCTTCTGGTCGCCCCCCTTTGGCCGTCGCAGGTCTGGTTCCCAGACCTGCTTCGTCTCGCCTTCGGGCCTCACATTCGTGAGAGAGGAACTCGTGCAGCCCCGAACAGGTGTTCCACACGAGGAGCCCAGTTTTCTGAAGCTTCACGTGTGGAGGTTGTTCGGGACTCACTGAGGCGCTCTGGGGCGTCTTCCTTGACGCTGGACCTGGTGGGCCGCTCTCATAGGGCGTCCACTGCGTCTGTTTACGCCTCACACTGGAGGGCATGGGCCACCTGGTGTTCGTCGAGAGGGGTGAGTTCGGTTGCGCCTCGCTCTATGCAGGTCGCCAACCACCTCTCTTTCCTGTTTTCGCAAGGCGCTTCTGTTTCCTCGTTGAGGGTCCGGCGCTCAGCGATTTCCGCAACGCTTAAACAGATCGGTAGATCTATTAATGTCGCGGGTGTGATTGCAGCAGTCATTAAGGGTGCTGCTCTTCAACAAGCCAGGTCCAGATTGCCTACTCCTAAGTGGGATCTGTTCCTGGTTTTGGAATTTTTACGTTCCTCGGATTTCGAGCCTTTGCAGGGGGCTAGCCTTTACAACCTGACTCGAAAGACTCTCTTTTTGCTCTTGTTGGCTACGGCCCGACGGGGTAGCGAGGTCCACGCCCTGTCGGGTCTGCCAGGGGATGTCTCTTTTGCGTCAGACGGCTCGGTGTCCTTGCACTTCCGCCCTGACTTTTTGGCCAAAAATCAGGCTCCGGGGCAGGCCTCTCCGTTGGTTAGAGTTAAGGCTCTGACCAACGCGTTGGCTCCGGATGCATGCAGATCCTGATTTGGTAAATTGTCCTGTTCGGGCACTCCAGTTGTATTTAGCCCGCACTCAGCCTGTGCGGTCTAGATATCAGAAGCTGTTATTTCTCTCTCTTTTAACTGCACGGGAGAAAGACATTTCTAAAGTAACGTTGGCCCGGTGGGTGTCGTCTCTCATAAGGCAAGCTTATGTGTGGAGCCACGCAAATAGGGGGGGGGGGGGGGGGGGGGGGGCGCTGCCTGCCTTTCCCCTGGACTCGGCTCGAGCCCATGAGACTAGGGCTTGGGCTTCGTCTCTAGCGGTGCTACGCTCTAAGCGGCTAGACGATGTCCTTTCCACTGCTTATTGGCGTTCCGAAGATATATTCATTAATTACTATCTTCGGGACGTCTGCTCTTCGCCAGGATGGCTCACGCGGGCTTCCTGCTCTCGTAGCAGCCGGCCAGGTTCTGGCCAGAATGTGATGGTGAGTTTGATTTTATTTCTTGCCCACCGCCATGTTGATGTTATCTGCTATATGTGATTCGGAGTAAGAATATGTAATTTAATGGAAAATTTCTTAGTAAATTTTCATTTGATTAATATACTTACCCGAATCACATAGTGTAGACCCTCCCGCCTGCCCCGCTTATGGGTTTTAGTTTTCTTAAAGCCGTATGAGCTCCACGTGTTGTGGTAGGAAGTGACGTAGTATCCACTAGATGGGAGGTAACTCCCGGGGTACCGGCCCGTTACCATGGCTACGTTTGCCTTTTTGGTGATGGGGTTGCTTCCCTTTAATTTGTTAGAGGGGTAAGCGTTTTCAGTACCTAGCATCTCAGACTGTGTCAAATGCTATATGTGATTCGGGTAAGGCGATGCATCAGAGCCACAACCATGTATCACAAAATTTTGGATTTTTTTTTTTTTGCACAGGATTAAAGTTTGCTTCATCAAGATTGATATCACAAATGCCTAATTTCGATAAGTAAAATATTTCAAAGGTTATGATGGAAAAATGGTTGTTGCACTGGGCTGAAACACTCACAATCTACAAGCAACAACCATGTATACGGCACAGTCCCAGTGTGGCTTGTTGGAAAAGGAAGAGAGAAGCAGATATAAACGGGCCACTACCAAATACCTCTGTCTTGCTAGATTGTGGTTTGGGGGGAACTCTAATTGAGAGTGATTCTCCCCATGCCAGGGTGCAGCATTATCTAGTAACATGATTGTTCCCCGGGAGGATGGCTGGGAGCAGTGGCCCTTACTGGGGCAACACTAAATCAGCTGTCAGCACCACACTGTGGCCTGGGGAGTCTCGGTGCCCAACGGGACTTTTTATCTCAACAACCACGCACCTGGGGGCTCTAATGGTACCCTTTCTCACGCTCTATTATCTGCTAGTTTAATTTCTCTTCTGCACTGGGACGTTTGCTTTTCATTTGGATGCTTTACTCGCAACAAACAACAGCCACTTCAAGTGCTCCACAGTTTGCAATTGTACATTGCGGTAACTTGGTAAGTGATTTACTTGTTTTTAATTTTCAGATAATTGAGTTAAGAAATGTATGATTGGTTAACAATTCACCAAATAGATAAAAAAAAAACAACGTTCTATCAAAATGGAGAGAACAAAACCTGTGCTTAATAAACAAATAAATAAATGACATCTAATGTGTTATCTTTAATGTCTTTTGCCTTCTCTTAAAATGTATTTTATGTATTCTCTCTCTCTCTCTCTCTCTCTCTCTCTCTCTCTCTCTCTCTCTCTCTCTCTCTCTTTTGTTATTTTAAAATTCATAAAAAGTATTATCAATAGATTAGTCCCTACCATGGGCCGCGAGGGCTGGATGTAAAAAAAGCACCTGTTTGCTTATACCATTACCCTCGTTAATAAAGAATTCGTCTTCTCTCTCTCTCTCTCTCTGTTTTTCTGGCTCTCTCTCTGTCTCGGTCTGTCTGTTTGTTTGTCTGTCTGTCTGTTTCTGTCTCTCTATCCCTGCCCCTGTCTCTCTATCCCTGCCCCTCTCTCTCTGTCTCTCTGTCTCTGTCTCTGTCTCTCTCTCTCTCTCTCTCTCTCTCTGTTGACTGTAAGTAAGGCTTTGTTGAATGCTATTCCATTGTTTAAAATGAATGAACAAAACACATTATTTTTCTTGCAGCATTAACGTGATATGGACTAAGACGACTGGTCAGACTCACTGGTCAGACTGGCCAGAATCAGTCGCAGCACCTGTTGACTCTGACAGTGTCTTACTTGGATCACCGCAAAGTCAGAATGAAGATACCATTTTAGATTCAGCTGCAGGTGGTAAGTCACACACACACACATATACACACACACACACACACACATCTATAGACACACACACACACGCACATACACACACACACACACACACACACACACACACACACACACACACACACACACGTAGCACGCACGCGCGCAACTGGCGAGGGATGGGAGTACATGTATGTTGACCGTCTAGGCTTGTATGATACTCAGTACCGAAGACAATGTGTTCGTCTGCCTGTGTTCATGTTATTTAGTTCTGGTGTTTGTTTATTGAAGATCAATTGAGTTTTTACACGGTAGAAACCAATGTTTTGCAACTTGTTGGGGCTATTTTTCACTTTCTCTGAAACTATTCAAATGTTTATTACCTGCACATAAATACGTGATTCTTTTTCTTTATTTGGTGTTTATCACAGTGACTGTCAATAGGGGCGTTCAATAATTTCCTTTTACTTTTAATACTGCATAATTATGCAAGATGAAACAAAACTGATTGGACGACTGTGACTACTCTTGTGGGCAGATGGTGAACTTGAAGCAGCTCTCAGTGCCAGCCGGAACAACGAAACATTGTACCAGCTGGCCATTCGTCTGCACAACAAAAGACTCGACTGTCGTCTGCATGCCAACGCTATGACAAGGGAACCAGTCTATGCTGATGGAAACTGTTTTTTTTAAAGCGGCATCATATTACGTGACCACCCACGACGATAGTGCGTTGAGGCAGGCCTTATGTGACCACATTTTAGAAAACCTGACTCACTATGAAGGGTTTTTCCTTGAGAGCACAGAAATCGCGAGAAATGCTGTCACTGCCTTGCGTTCTCACGGCGTATGGGATAACTGCGCCAATGACGTCATGCCTCTTGCCCTATCGAACTTCACCAAACGGCAGGTGAAAATATTCATAAGCAGAACATCTCCAGCAGTGATCAACATCACGCCCACTCTACCAGGCTGTCAAGGTGACGCATTCAACCCAATCTATCTGGCCCTGCTGACATCACCTGGTGTCCCACAACACTATGATGGTTGTTTGGCCGCAAGGAGATCTGTGTACACAATAGACCAGAAATTTCTGGAGTCTGGGCACACTCACACGGAGTGTGATTCAATGCATGCCTGCATTGAGAGAGCAAAAAAGAACGTCACTATTCACATTCCTGACCAGTGGAACACTGTGTTTCAAATGGCAAGACCATGAGCGCCATACACAGTGGTCCCTATCCAGCATTCAGACATACAAGACTTTAAAATGCTGGCTTCCTCGTCAATGATGAATACAAACACAGATAGTTCCGGTACTCGCACAGTGAGGACACATATAAAGTGGATCCCTTATGTCAAGGGACAAACTGACACCTTGTTTTTTAAGTATCGGCCAGGGGATCCATTCAACCTGCTGCAGACAAGCGGGGATCCACTGGACGGCGTGGGCGGCAGCCAGCACCACCAGAACATCTGTCTGCCCGCTATGGCAGGCGCCAGCCAGTGTCGTCAACAAAGAAGGCGGATCTCCTGGACCTTTGTCGTCTCGGCATTGTGCCCGAGCAGCACCACAACTTCTATCACAAACTGCCCAGTGAGAACTCCGCCCCTGACCGTTTGGCTGAGCCTGATGCCACAGAAGATACAGACACAGATGAAGACTAAGGCGTTGTTCGTTATACTCAGAAGCTTGCTGATTGATCCACGTCATCGCTGTCGTTATCATCATCATCATCATCATGATCATCATCATCATCATCATCATCGTCATCGTCATCGCTGTAACTACCATCATTACGTGTACGGGACGCAAACATATACATAAGGATGCTACCATTGACTGTTTTGAGAAAAAGTTCCACCTTGAGTTCAGAGAACACATATTGATCAGGTGATTCGATGTTGTCATTCATGCTTTTCATGTGAAGACTGAACATGCCTAGAAAAGAGCAAGACGATTACTTAAAATCGGAAAACAAACAAAGATTCCTATCTGTGTGATATAAATTGTCAAAAATGTTGCTGTTTAGTTGTGAACAATGTATAATCACAGTGCAACGAAACACTGACAGTGAAGTGAGAAAACATTGCTGTGTGTATGACTTTATTGTAATTTTCATGGTGGAATGCCAGAAAGATTTCCTGTCGGTTCAAGAAAAAGGTAAGATAAAACCATTTCGTTTCCCTTAAGTTGTACAATAAAAAAAATTACCCTCCATCCTGGCTCTCTAATTATAGTTTTTTTTAATCCTGTCATGTTATATCTCCTATGTGAACCATTTTCTTATTTTTAAACAACTTTTTTAGCACTATTTTTTGACAAACCTATCAGAGGTACATGGTTGCAGAATCCTTCCTGTCAAATGTTAAGAAAATGTTGCATGCCACAACACGCTATACTTTGGATAGGTGGTTGTGTCTTTGATTACTGTACACTAAGTCCCTTTCTACTCACTGCCACAAACGTGCATCTGATATTTACATGGTTATGGCCCGTACAGGGCAAGCTCTATCAGACCATTCCTCCGGGCCACAAACAGCTATTACACAGATAGCTGGTTGTGGCCTGTGGAAGTTCCCTGAGTTGTTTCTCGGGATACAGGCCACAATAGTGTAGGTTGCTGTGCACTGTTTTGGCTCAACTTTTGATCGGGTTTTCAGTACAATTCTACACGGAAGATCCCTTTATTGTTTTTATTTTAATTTTTTGGCATGTTATCATTATCTTTTTTTTTCAAGGAGCTTACAAATAAAAGAAAACAGTATTTTGCTTGCTTTCCATGATTTTGGCGAACTTTTACATTAAAGTACATATTTTTTCCTCAGCATCAAAACTTCAATCACAGATTTATAAGAACGTCCATTTTGGAGATACATGGTTGTGGCTCTGATACATCGATTAGTATATTAATCAAATGAAAATTTACTAAGAAATTTTCCATTTTCTTCTTCATTCAATTTCTGTTTTCAAAAGCTTCCTCAACTTTCTACTTACATGACACGGTCCCTTTACCAAGCTTCAATTAAGAACCCTGAATACGAAAGGTCAAAACAAAACAATAGGTACTACTTTCACTATCGTCGTCTGCACCGAAAACCGAAAATGGTGAAACGCTTTGCTACGTACACAGAGGACGAAATTGCAAAGAAAAGATCGAAGCTTACACCTGTGACTAGGAAAAGTTGCATAGACAGTTCCGTGCGGATCTTACCACGTATCAACGTACATCCGATGCTCAGAACCTACAGATGGGTGATGCTTTGGCGATTGAGGCTTCGTTTTCAGCTCTAACACGCACGCGGACAGTCAGGCAGGTCTAATCTGCACCAGCGGTGATGGAAGGTTTGGATTTAGAAACACTCGAATGTTGATAAACGAACCGAAAGACGAAAGTGTGCCCCAAATTCGGAAAATATTCTTTCAAAACTGCACTGTAAACAACATCAACATCACTGTGAGAAAATGAACAATCCAAACACAACCAGTTCCCCTGTGGAACATTTCGGGTGGACTTTCCCACGCACGACCTGACCTACAAAAATTCTCTGTGTTCGTTCGCGCTTTGCATTCAATCTGTGTTAGTGCGCGCGTGTGTTTGTGTGTTTAGCTTTCGTTGGTTTGTGCTGTTTGGTTCAAAAAAAGTTTATTTTTTTCATTGAAAGATTCAGAAACGTTGGATGATACTTTGTTAAATGCATTCAACCAGAAAAAGACACGAAACGCATTGGATCTATCTTCTGCGCGCATGCGTGTGTAGGCTATATGTGTGAAAAGGCAATTGTGTTTTTAGTCTTGTTTTGTGCCTGTTATTTCGTCCCCAAAAACTCATTTCTGTCTTTCTATGCCTATGCTGTGAGACATAATCGCTATTACGAGTTAGTCGTGTGACAGAGAGTTTTCTTGCACACTCGACTGCTGCTGTCTCACTTCGGCTACGCCGTCGTGAGACATCTACAGTCTCGTGTGCAAGAAAACTCTCTGTCACACGTCTAACTCGTAATAGCAGTAGTAGTAGTAGTAGTATGTAGGGGCGGCTATATTTGTTAGCCGAAGGCCGCGAGGCCTTATTGGTGCCCCTTCTTTGTCAGATACTTTGCATGCCTAAATCCCTATTCTTTCAATGCTTTCAATCAAAGTCATAAAAAAGGTTAAGAAATTTTGGAGAATTGTCCAAGAAGTTTTTGAAGGCGTCTACTGTGGGTGGTGTAGTGTAGTGTGTAGGTGGAACTCTCACACACGCATACAACACGTACTAACACAGCTAGTGTGTTTCAGAAAACTGTAAGGGTTCTTTTCTTTGGAGGTATGGTACATTGCTTACATGGATAATCGTGCAGCCATCTAGTCTCTCTTAATACCGGGTCTGCCTTAATACCGGAATCTAGTAGAACTACATTATCACTGGCTTACAACTATCAGGTACAGAAACCAGTTTCAGATTGAGGACACTACATCCCTCCTTACCTTAGAATTAAACTTCATGCTTATTCAATAGTTATACAAAGATTACTTTATCGAGCTGCTGCATAATTCTGAAATAATTCATCATTGGCTTTCTGTACTAAACATTAACAATGCTTTATAGCTGTTCATTCAAATAATTGACCAACATGATTATGACTTGAATCATACACTGTTAGATATCAAACAGAATGTCATGTTCTATATTGTCAATAAAAACACTTGATGGTGATTCACTTGATATGAACTTCATGTATTGTTTATCGTCCGGAATGTCACTCAGCGTTTCCTCAACACAGGTTATTTATACATTGATTAAATTGACTAGAATGGGAGATTACAAACACAGGGTGACTAGACGTCGAAGTAATACTGAAAGGTTCAGCTTAGCTGCAATCAAGTCATTCGAAAACCGAAAATTGCTAGAAGAAAATAAGAAATGATTACTGTCTTTCTGTCTGGATTTTCCTTCTAACAGAGACTTTACATTATGCAAGTTTTGATTGTTCAGGGAACATAGGCCTTGAGGTAATGGGGTTTCTTGCGGATTCTCTGTGAGGGGTTGCTGGTACTGTCATCACTGGAGTTGTTGGGGTCTTCTTCTTCTCTCCCTTCTTCATCAAGACGCTGTGGGGGGTCTATTGTCTTCTGAGGTGCAGGCGGGACTATTTTGAAAAAGGATGAATTTCTGGTGACTTGCCGATCATCAGAAGCAGCAGTCAGCATGGAGCCCTTCTTCGCTGTTACTTCCAGGGGTGCTGGGTTGTAGTAGGGCGTCAGCTTGGAGTCTCGCTTCTGTCTCACGAGGACAGTGTCTCCCACTTGGATTGGTGAGTCAGCTGCATGGCGGCGGGCGTCAGCGTAGACCTTCATCTTTTTCTTCATGACGCCATCGTGTTGACGGATGGTGTCATCCAATGATGAAGTTGCATTGTCTTCCAGTTGGGGAAGTTGCGTTTTAAACTTTCGCCCAAGTAGAACTTCTGCGGGGCTGGTACCGGTGCTGCAGTGAGGGGTAGCTCGGTAACTGCGCAGAAACTTATACAGTTCTTGGCGCCACGCCTTTCCTTCAACTTGCGCTGCCTGAATTGTTTTCTTCAACATAGGCATGCAACATTCGGCACCACCATTAGCTTGAGGCCACAGGGGGGTTATAGTCCTGTGCTTGAAGCCAAGGTAGCCTGCAAAGCGTTCAAAGTCACTGCCGTTGAAGGGGGGGCCATTGTCTGATTTGACGACGTCAGGAATGCCAAACCGGGAGAAAATGGCGTCGAGCTTGGGAATGACGGCCTTTGCTGATGTTGATGTTAATATCAACTTCTGGAAATCGTGAGTAGTCATCAGTGACGACAAGCAGATATTCTCCGGAAGGGAATGGTCCGGCGAAGTTGATGCTGACTTCAGACCAGGGATGCCGGGGCAGTGTGGTCATTTTCAGGGGCTCAGATGGGTGACTTGGGGTTGTGGACAAGCATGCCAGGCAGGACTTGACTTTATTTTCCACCAGTTGATCCATCTGCGGGAACCACACCTTCTCACGCAGGAGGCCCTTGGTTTTGATGATTCCTTGGTGACCTTCGTGAGCGATGTCTACTGTTCGCTGCTGGAGAGCTTGAGGAATCACGATGCGTTGGTTGCGTAGGAGAATACTGTGTTCTTCGCTGACAGATAGTTCGTCTCTGACTCGCTTGAAAATCTGGAACGCGGAGCTGTTGACGGCGGTATCTGTAGGGGGATGCCATTGGTTGTACTGAATGGCGTTGATCACTGCAAGTAGAGTCTTGTCTTTGCTCGTCGCAGCGGCAACTTCAGCGAGCGTCATCGCCTTGGGGATTGTGTGATCGATCAGGAATCTGATGTATTCTTCAGCCACCTTTGACGCATGTGTCGACTGTGCATCTGATGCTTGGACAGGGTGTCGGCTGAGGAAGTCTGCAGGATTCTTGCTGCCAGGCTGATACTGCAGCGTAAAGTTGTAACTCTGGAGGCGTAGGTTCCAACGCTCAATACGGGCTGACGTTCTCGACGTTGGTGAGTTGTAGATGACCTCCAGTGGCTTGTGGTCGGAGATGACAGTGAATTGACTTCCATACAGGTAGAGGTGGAAATGTTCACACGCCCACACCACAGCTAGGGCTTCTCGCTCCGTTTGAGAGTACCTGGACTCTACGTCTGTGAGTGCGCGGTTGGCGTATGCAACGATGTGTCGAATATCTTTCTCATCGCGCTGGGCGAGGACAGCTCCAACACCGTTGGGGCCAGCGTCAACCACAACTTCTGTTGCCAGGTCAGGACTGAAGTAGGCCATGACGGTTGAGCTGGTTAGACGTGCCTGCAATTCTTGGACTGCTTTCTGGTGATCAGATGTCCAGTCCCAGGGAACGTCGTTGCGCGTCAGATCACGGAGAGGCTTGGTGATATTCGCATAGTCTGGAATGAAGCGAGCGATGTAGTTGGTCAGTCCAAGAAAGCTCCGTACCTCTTTGGCGTTGGCGGGAGTAGATGCCTTTTGGACTGCTTCTACTTTCTTGGGGTCTGGAGAGATGCCATTCTTTCCGAAGATGCAGCCGTAGAATTCAATGGAATCTTTGTTGAATTCACACTTCTTGTCATTCAGTGTCAGATTTCTCTCTCTGAGACGGTCGAAAACCTGCCTCACTGTCTTGTCGTGCTCCGCTTGCGTCTTCCCGTAGATCATGATGTCGTCGCTTGTATTTAGAGCATCAGGTAATCAGTCAGCATCTCCGAGATGTGATTCTGGAAAATTTCTGCTGCACTGGTCACACCAAAATTAAGCCTCTTGTAGCGCCTGAGCCCGACATGCGTTGAGAATGTTGTCATGTTCCTGGACTCTTCTTCTAGTTCAAGCTGGTGGTATCCAGAATTCAGATCCAGCTTGCTGAAAACTGTGGCTTCATTGAGTCTCATGAGGATGTCGTCGATGGTCGGCATTATGTGTCTGGTGCGTTTGATTGCCTGATTCGGTAGGCGCATGTCCACACATATTCTTATTTCGTCCGGCTTCTTCGGCTTTGGTGCCGCGACAATTGGAGATACCCATGGGGTAGGTCCATTGACTTTCTCGATGATGTCGAGGTTTTCAAGACGCTCCAGTTCTTGCTCAACCTTCTTTCGTAGATGGTAAGGTATGCGTCGATGTGGTTGTGCTGTTGGTTGCACAGACTCGTCAACGTACAGCTTGACCTTGACATCTTTCATCTTGCCCATGCCTGTGAAGAGGTCGCTGTATTCAGTGCGTAGCCCGTTGGTCGTTTCGCCTGAAGTAGAGAAGGCAAAGCTGATGAGGTTAAGCTTTTGGGCGGTTTCCGCACTCATCAGGTTGTTGTCGACAGCTCCGTCGCAGGATTTCACGATGTAAAATACGGCAGAGGTTTGAATGTCCTTGAACCTCACCGTAAGGACGGCTTGACCTCGTACCGGAAGCGGGGTACGTGATCCATAGGCGTATATCGCTGGACATGACGCAGATGAAGTTAGCTTGCAACGTGACGACTGGATGCTCTCAAAAGCCTGTTCTGTCAGGATGTTGACCGACGCTCCGGTGTCCACGATGAAAGGTATCTTCCCACCTTCGATGTTGACGCTGACTGTAGGCGTGCTCATTCGCTTTTGTGAGACACCGAAGACGTATTCTTCGTCAGATGAGAACTGTGCATCACTAGGGGGCTGTTCTTGGATGCTTCGGACGTGCCTTGGTCTGTCAGACTTCTTGTGTGATCTGCAGACTGATGCGTAGTGTCCTTTCTTGGTACACAGCCGACAATCTTTATCTTTTGCTGGACACTTGTCTCTGGGATGTGGTCGTCCACCACACCACCCGCAGCTGCCTGAACTGCGTTCATCTGTTGAGCGTATTTGCTGATTGTTGCTTCTAACATGGGAGCTTGGTCCATGTCGTTGTCCTCCTCTTCTTTTGTTGAAGGGTTGGTGGTGACTGCCATGGTTGACAGCGTTGACAGTTGATGTAGCAGTTCTGCCTTCCATCTGCATAGCTTGAGTGTCTGAAATCTCAAGAGCACGAGCTTGTTCCAACAGGGAGTGAAGCGTTGTGTCAGCCTCACGGAGAGCACGTCTCCTAAGTCGCTGAGAGTTGCATCCCTGCAGGATTTGGCTCTTGACTTCTCTGTCAGTGTTCTCAAAACTGCAGTTCGCTGCTTGCAGACGAAGTCTCGTGTAAATACTGTCTATGGTCTCACCGGAGTTTTGAGTCACTTGGCGAAACTTGAATGTCTCAAAGTCCACATTGCGTTTTGGAGTAAAGTGTTGGGTCAGGGAGGCGACTGTTGTTGCGTACGCTCCCTGGTCGCCCTGCTGTTCATCCGACGTCGTATATGTCGAACACTTCTTCTCCTGCATAATGCAGTAGTAGAGCCTTCTTTCTGTTGTTGTTGGTAATATTGAGACCAGTCATCAACAGTTCAAACCTTGCCAGCCACTTCTTCCATCTTGTGCCAGCCGTCGCCTCTTCCGAGTGCACTGGAAATTTGTCAAAGTGGGGAAGTGCTGTAGCCATTGTTCGCCGACGCACGTGGTGTTTTGAAGTGCAGAACGATCGAATTTGTTTACCTGCTGTAAGTTCGAAATCCTCGTCGCCAGATGTAGTGGTGTAGTGTAGTGTGTAGGTGGAACTCTCACACACGCATACAACACGTACTAACACAGCTAGTGTGTTTCAGAAAACTGTAAGGGTTCTTTTCTTTGGAGGTATGGTACATTGCTTACATGGATAATCGTGCAGCCATCTAGTCTCTCTTAATACCGGGTCTGCCTTAATACCGGAATCTAGTAGAACTACATTATCACTGGCTTACAACTATCAGGTACAGAAACCAGTTTCAGATTGAGGACACTACAGGTGCGAATTTTATGTTAGTGGGTAGTGCATTCCAATTGTTAGCAACTCTATGAGAAAACGAAAACTTGCGCTTGTTAGTCTTACAGTGTTGAACAAAGATTTTTCCCTGGCTGTTTCTGGTGTTGTCTGTCTGCTTGATTGTGAATATTTTGTGCATGTCAATATCATCCACCCCATTTATAATTCTATATGTTTGTATTAGGTCACCCCTTGTCCTCCTTCCCTTCAGAGAGTGGAGGTCTAAGTATTTGAGTCTGTCCGCGCAAGACTTATCACGGCACTCCTTTAGAATTTTAGTTGCTCGACGCTGCACCCTCTCAATTGTCTGAGACTGTCTCTTGAGGAATGGACTCCACACCACATTTGCATATTCCACCAGTGGTCTCACAAAGGCTTTGTATAGCTTTAAGAAGGTGTCCTTGTCAAGAAATGAGAACGCTCGTTTGATAATGCCAATCCTCTGATTAGCTTTTGACACAACTCCTCGAATATGCGGGTCGAATGACAAATTGCTGTCGAAAACAACACCGATATCCTTTTCTTCATCACATTCATTTATTTTTTCAATAGCATCATTGTCAGTCATCACGTAGTCATATTTGGGATTCTTTTTACCAGAATGCAGAACATTGCACTTTGAGACATTAAAAAATAATTTCCATTTATTTGTCCAATCCTGAAGTAAGTGTATGTCTTTTTGCATGACTGAACTGTTTGTTGGTTTATTGTATAGCTTTGTATCATCCGCAAATATCTTCACTATACCACTAACCACATCTGGTAAATCATTTATAAACACTGTAAATAGAACCGGCCCCAAAACGCTGCCCTGTGGAATTCCGCTGAGAACTGCTGCTTGGCTCGACGTTGCCTGTCCAACTCGTACCCTCTGGGACCGGCCACTCAAGAATGACCGAATCCAGGAAAGGACGCTGGAACTAAACCCATACGAAGCAAGCTTTAGGAGTAATCTCTCATGCGGCACAGTATCGAAAGCCTTCTTAAACTCACAGTAAATAATATCTATGGCTTCACCTTCATCAACAAATTTTGTGAGGTCTTCCATGACGGGTATGGTTGTTCGTTCACTTCCGTCAAAAAGTAGATCTCTCCACAATGGCTGCTCCTGTGTTTAGGTTTGTCAAGCTTGAGTACGCAAAACGCGTTTGTTCTCTCCTCTGTTGAAGCTGTGAGACATAAATGCTATTCCGACTTGGTCGTGTGACAGAGTTTTCTTCCACACTCGATTAGCTGATGTCTAACTCAGCCTGACGGCTTCGTTAGACAATCAACGTAATCTCGTGTGGAAGAAAACGTCTGTCACACGACCAAGTCTGAATAGCAGGTACTGTCATACTGATGTCACGTTTTTTTCCGTAAACCTTCAGTTATTCCCTGGAACGGTCCTTGATTGATGATTATTTCTTTCCCACATCATAAAAATATACGCTTGTAACATGTTTTATTACACACACACACACATACACACACACACACACACACACACACACACACACACACACACACACAGTGCACACACAGTGCACACACATACACACACAATCACTCACAAAGAACATTCCTCGCACATACAAACACACACACACACACACACACATACACTCACTCATATATATATATTGACAAAACACGTGCATGCCTGCAAACACGCAAGCAAACACACAGACACGCGCTCGTACGAAGCTCACGCACCTCTCTCCTCCACACCCCCCCCCACCTTCACTGACACACACTCGCCTGCACTCGCGCGCTCGCACTTTAACATTCCAGGCAAAGGGAGAAGCAGGTCGACATACACAAATAGGAAAAGAAATAGCAGACACACAGATAAAGAACCCTGCAAATACTCTTCCTCCCGTGCTCGTTCATACATAAAATCATACGCATCGACATGCACGCACGCGCGCACACAAATACACACACTGTCAAACACAGACACGAAAACGCTAAAAGAAGGACATAATAATAATAATAATAATAAAAAGAACAACCAGTCCGTTTTGAACTGTCTGGTTGGTATACACACGTAAATAGGCCCAGTGAAATTGAACACTTTATCTGTACATATTTATTATGATATCTGCGTGTGGAAGGAGTGTGAAGTTTTATGCATACACCATAACAAAATCCTGTGCTTTGCATTTGGTAAATAAACTGTTTGACTTGACTTGACTTGACTTGAATAATAAAACATTCTTTTATAGCGCTGTTCACCGCGAAATGGCAGTCTCATGGCGCTTTACATTAGACATTAAAATTCAACATTTTACATATAAAGAGTTTCCTCGTAGGAAATAACATACAAGCATTACAAAAAAATTTAAAAAGATTCATAGACAACGACCACTTATAGTTATATAAGATAATCTAGAAAAATTGTTTTTAAAAAGATGAAAATACATAAGATAAGTAATAGACACATAGTTACACATAAAAAATCTGACAATAAAACAACTTGCATAAAAGCGTGCAGATCTAAAACAGAACGAAGATGTAACACAGACTGTGGGGCAACAAATTAAACAACTAACAACAGGCATACTGTATTATAATAATACATTGGGACTTTTAAACCCAATACACATTAAAACATCGAATTCAATTCATCATACAATACAGGCATTAATACTAATAGTTAACTTTTTATAAACAACAACCAGAAACACATATGATCCTCTACAAGGTTTAAAAACAACCAGTCAACAAGCAAACTTATCATTCAGCACATTCACTCACAAGTCACATGCAAGCATTACACCACAGCTTCAATGTCCTAATTACTTTGTTTAATTTAGTAAAAGGCAGATTTGTACAGGTGAGTTCATTTTAATCTTAAATGATGGTAGTGAAGGAGACTACAGGCGGACTGCTAGGGGAAGTGAGTTCCAGAGTGTAGGGACTTGGAATCGGAAGGATCTTTGTCCAGCTGATTTTAGTTTAGTTTAGTTCTAGGGACTGTGAGGAGCAGCTGGGATGAGGACCTATGACATATTCTTGGCTAGCCTCAAGTGACCGAGATTTGTCCAGCTGAAGCTTAGCACTCGACAATGACGCCACAAACATCATGACACAGAGAAAGACAGTGATGTAATAAGTTGACGACAAAATCAGGAGACGTGAGCCAAGTTTGGCCAGCCCAGACTGGCAGAATCCTCGATGGCTCAGAGGATATCTACTGTTTATCGCCGTTTGTAACAACTCCTTTCAGGTTTAGTTTTCCCAAAGTACCCTATGACACATTGTCTGAGTGGCAAAGAACATTCCCTGAAATTCCCGTCCCAGTCGGTGCAGCCATTTCAGAGCTTTAAAGCTGTTTCCATATAGCGACGCGACGGCGGCACGATGGTTGAGGCGAGGTGGCGGCAGCGTCAAAACAGTAATAACAAAGAACGCGTGTTTCCATAATTATGTGCGACGCGACGGCGGCGTGGCAGCGACGTACCGCGCGACGGTTTGGCGTCAAGATTTTGTTCGCTCCTGAGGCAGCGAAAAAAATGAATGCCGCGCAATATTCGTGCCCAAAGAGGGCGTGGTCTAAGTTTGGTTTTCCAAACATTCGAGGACCCCCCACAACCAGGTTTATTGTCTATTTTGACTGTTTTTTCGTCAGATACATGTAATGTATTCCCTGAGCTGCACATATGTCCAGCAAGAATTTCTTCAAAGGTTGTCAAAGGCACCGTGTTCGTTCCGCTTTTTGAGCATTTTGTTGAAACAACGAGGCTTTTTCTTACAATTCTCGTCTTTTGAATTTTCTAACCAACATAAGTAGCTTTAAATTAAGTTTCTCTTAATTACGGTATGGTAATGTGAGTTTTTGACTGATCGATTTGTAAGAAGTCAATCCAGAAAGAACAAAAATCCGCCTGCCGCGCCGCTTTTAATGGAAACACTCACAGCGAAATTCGCTTGCAGCATCGCAAGTTTGTTGCCATCGTGCCGCCGCGGCGTCGCTAAATGGAAACATAGCTTTAGTCATCAACAGACAGACACACAGACATACAGAAACGAGCGTTATAAGTTAGATAGCTGGACCACAGCCACTTGCGTGACTTTCTTTCTTTGTGTTCTTCTAGCTTGGCACGTATGTATGACAAACTGATACCAGCTCTACAGGCTGCCGTCAGACAGAGAGAATTTGACAGCATAAGGTAGGTATTCATCTGAGCATTGACCAGTGCTACGTATTAATGCTGAAGGGGGTTAAAGGGATACATTAATGGACCAAAAAACGGTCTCTAATCACCCCCGAGCCATATAGTTCATTTTGGGGTTATAATTGTGTTACCACACACCAGGAATACCTTAAAATCCGAGTTTGAATGCTTAGTTTTTACATTTAGTCAAGTTATGACTAAATGTTTTAACATAGAGGGGGGAATTGAGACAAGGGTCGTGGTGTATGTGTGTATGTGTGTGTGTGTGTGCGTGCGTGTAGAGCGATTCAGACCAAACTACTGGACCGATCTTTATGAAATTTGACATGAGAGTTCCTGGGTATGATATCCCCAGACGTTTTTTTTCAGTTTTTTGATAAATGTCTGATGACGTCATATCCGGCTTTTCGTGAAAGTTGAGGCGGCACTGTCACGCCCTCATTTTTTAACCAAATTGGTTGAAATTTTGGTCAAGTAATGTTCGACGAAGCCCGGACTTCGGTATTGCATTTCAGCTTGGTGGCTTAAAATTTAATTGATGACTTTGGTCATTAAAAATCTGAAAATTGTAAAAAAAAATTTTTTTTTATAAAACTATCCAAATTTACGTTCATCTTATTCTCCATCATTTGCTGATTCCAAAAACATATAAAAATGTTATATTTGGATTAAAAACAAGCTCTGAAAATTAAATATATAAAAATTATTATCAAAATTAAATTTTCAAAATCAATTTAAAAACACTTTCATCTTATTCCTTGTCAGTTCCTGATTCCAAAAACATATAGATATGATATGTTTGGATTGAAAACACGCTCAGAAAGTTAAAACAAAGAGAGGTACAGAAAAGCGTGCTATCCTTCTCAGCGCAACTAATACCCCGCTCTTCTTGTCAATTTCACTGCCTTTGCCATGAGCGGTGGACTGACGATGCTACGAGTATACGGTCTTGCTGCGTTGCATTGCGTTCAGTTTCATTCTGTGAGTTCGACAGCTACTTGACTAAATGTTGTATTTTCGCCTTACGCGACTTGTTCAAGTTTAAAACGGGTGCTAATACATGTACATTAAAACCAATAATGTATAGTTAACGCAGACGAGCGCTGAAACTAATTTGATTGAAACAATCCAGTCTCATATTTGATGATCATAAGAAACTTAAGATTCTGCCGTTAACTTAATTAAGAGACGCTTTCATCTCAAAATTTCAAGCCAAAAGTCGAAAGTTTCAATGTCCCCATTCCAAGGATAGATCTCTTTTAAGTCCCTGTACGAAATGAACATATATATATATATATATGGCCATATAAGAGACATATAAGAAACATATAAGTTTCATTTATGACAAGTAAAAAGCTCACTGCAGTGTACTAATGTCAGTTATCGGAATAGGCCGGTTTCTTATAAGCTTCTTTTATGAAAAAGACCCCAATTCATATATGAATCATATATGAGAATCTGCACTTCCAGAAATCTAGTTCTTTTGTATGTTTCATATATGAATCTTATATTATGAGTCTTATATGAATCAGAAATTAGTTTTTGCATAGAAGAATTCAGGACTTAGAACAAAAAAATTATTGGACCATGCTAAAACTCTAACATAATGGAAAAAAATATCTTAGGGCAACTGGTTTGGCATATTGCATATTGGTTTACAAGCACTGACTGTCACTGCAGTGAATGTTTATTTAGATCAGGACCGTAAGGAGTCTTCAGGCTGTAACAGTAAAAAGTTGGCTGAGTATAGTGTGGACAGTCGGAAGTGTCTGTACTGAATACTATATGTGAAAGCCAGAGGGAAAACTGTGATGGCTTCTGTTGTAAAAAAGCTGTTGGGTCCCTCAGGAGTGTGACATTGATTTGATTTGGACAGCAAATGATGAGGTGGCGTGCTGCATATATCACGATGTTCAGTGCAAGGTATAACTGTTACATGTCAGCAATAACCATGGAAACCAGTACAATGCTGTCCGTCATAGTGTTCAATGTTGTGTTGCAGGCAGAAGAAAATGCTTCGCACTAAGCTGTGTCAAGCCAGCAGTCACCTGTTGCAAGTGTTTCACCTGATTGTTTTGCACGTTTGTCTTCAACCAGTGCTGGACATGATCAGGTACACCTCATAACAAACTCCTTCTTTCACCTTCCGGGACTTTTTTTCTGGTCAGCGCATGTTGACCTGAGTGAAATATGTCTCACAGTCCCTCTGGGAACTGCATGTATGCTTCCTGACAGTGAAAGTCAGCTACCGCTCACTTAAATCCCCGATCCTAAAGTCATATAGCGGTATCGGAACGGGAACAAGGCTCTAAGTAATGGCAAAGACACACTGTTCAGGCTGACCATCACATTTTCGGCTCAGCTTTTCTTAGAATAGCGCGCTTGCCTTGGGTTGCTTCGCATACTCAAGCTCAATTAGCGTACTTCGGACGATTACATCTCAAGTGCACACAGGGCATGGCCTTGTTGGTCAGTCGGTTGCATGGGACCGGAAAGAATCAGCAACCGACTTCCGATCTTTACTTTATTATATGTGTGTGTTCGTGCTAGCATGTATGCATGCCTCATTTTAACAGCTTATCACGTGTGTCAATTAGCCAAAACAAGCACCTTTCTGGGCAAAGGAATTATATTTGAATACAATGTAAGAGGACACAAGAATGTCAGTTTTTCATTAAGTGGTGCAATATATTTTAGACAAGTGTATTTGATGATGACAGTGATTTCCTTTTGTGTTTGCAGCTCCAGTGAGAGTGAGAGCAGTCACAGTGCTGAGGTCAGCCAGCACTTGGACAACTTCCTTGCCATCATGTCAGCTGTTCTAGGAGAAAAGAGGTGCTCAAGCATAAACTTTGCCCCTTTCAACATTTTTTGGTTCAATGACAGGACATATTTAAAATAACAAAAAACACTCTCTGGCATGTTGTATAACTGCATAACTAATGGATCACATGACTTGAGATTTTGTGTGTATTTTACAACATGTGCTAGCACAAAGCTCTGAAAGTTGGAAGGCAATGCTTTAAGGAGTTACTGAAATGTACCGTTTTTTTGTAACAGCCGCTTATAGATACCATCTTCAAAAACGGCCTTTTACAGATTCTAACACCTACACTGTTTAGCATGCCATTGCATCATTTTTAGACAAGATAGGTGAACAAAACTCATTGTTTTGCATACAAATTTAATTGTTCTGGCCACTTATACATGCAAAATTTGTTGAATTCTGATATTTTTTCAATTTAAAAGTGGGGATCCTGCATTTGTAAATTTGATTTTCAGGGTGTTGTCTGTTGTGTATGACTATAACCTCATGGAAAATCAATCGGTTTGCTGAATATGGTAGGGGAATGAGTTAACTTTCCAGTCATATATTTGGTTTGGCATTAAATGGCTTTATCTCAAAGATCTGCACACTTACACATCTGCCTAGTTTTTTTTTTTTAAAGATTTATTTATTTTATATATTTAACTTAAACGGTGCTAAACTGTGATTAGGGTTGGAAAAAAGGACAATCACCAGCAATATGTTTTAAGATAGACTCAGACTGTAATAGCGTAATGGCCTCACACGTCTCTTTGCGGTGACAGGTTTGCATTGAGTTGAGATATAAACTTCATTCAAGTTAAGTGTTCTGTTGTTTCATGTGTGAATTCAGGTTTCTGGCAGACTATGAGGGTCAGTTCAGTTTTCAAGATGACTTGGACATCCTCTCACAAGCTGCAGGAGATGTGTATCCTTGATGATAAAACCTATGCCATGGTTGGAACTTTGAAGCCACAGGGAAAAGTGTTTTACAGACGTACTGCTGGCCCTCGCCCAATGCTCTTCTCATACAGTGGAACTTCTCGTAATGACCCCTTCTGAAAACGATCCCCTATGTTTGCCAACCGATTTTCTGGGCACAGATGCCTTTTACACTGTAACTAACCTCTGAACGGCGACACCCTCCTTTTTCAGACAACCGACTTACCAACAATGGGTAAATAAAATTTTCTCCTTATTACCAGTGAATGCACTCAGTCAAAGTGCATAATTACCGGCACACACGCCCGTCAATAGTCAGACAGACCGTTAAGCCAGGTGTGGTAGTCAGCTATCAGTAGTGTGTGCAAATCTTGTCACCAGCGGCTGTCCCTGCCTCGATCACCTTCACAATTGAAAGACCGCCAGCAACTCAATCATGCAAGATTGGATGCCGCTCTGCTTACAGACCTGCTAAGCATTCTTTTTGGCTTGTTGGGCATGTTTGTTTGTGTATGTATTCTTTGATTGTGTGCTCACCTACTGAGTGAACAAATTATCCTGAATTAACATTTACAACACTTCTCTTGACATGAGTTTGTGAGGTGTTGTCTGTCTTAATTCAACTTCATTTTAAATCTTTGAGACATGGCGACTTAAAAAAAAAAGAAGCTTTTGACGCTAGAAGATAGAGTAAGTCATAGAGAGAAGCAACAAAGGTGAAACCTCAAACAGAATCACAAACAGTCTGGGAGTTGAACAAATAAACCAGATTAAGTCAATAATCAAGTCTATTTGCAATAGGTTAGTGGGAGGTTTTACTGCAGTTATAATACTGATACTATCACTGACCACTTTAATATGTCCAGGGGTATCATATTGGTAGAGTTATTATTGGTTTGAACTAAGATGTTAGGCAACAGAATTTAAGCAGTTGTTATTTTGCATGGGAATGGTTGATCTTGTATGATCAACAGGGATCCTATATGTGGTCCTGTTCTTCTGTGGTTACCAATAACACTCACATCCCTTTACCGACATACTTGCAAGCAGAAAAGCACCTCTTTTTTCTCACAAATGGAAAAACTTATTGTTAGTGAAGACCTACAGTCATTTTTCTTAAGTCCCTGCAGGGATGAGGCTCTTTACAGGTACATCCTTGAGGCAATCAACACAGCCTTTGCAGCCCATGGAAAGCGCAAGAAACCCAAGGGCAACACAAACACAGGAGGACGCACCAGTCCTGACGGCTCCCCCTGCCCTCCCTCTGCATCTAGCTCCTCCCTGCTTACTGCAGCCATCTCCATTCACACACCTCATCCCGCCAGTCAGGTCAGTTGCTGGCAGTGCTCTCCATGGTTTTGTCTCACAATTATCACACAGGGGGCTTTGGCAGAGTTTGAATCAATCAGTACAAGTAGGAGTGTGTAAGGTGCAGGCTGACATATGACGTGATGTTTGGTAATGTTGTGCAGGGGGCGGAGGCAGTGCAGGTATCAGGGGTGGAGCTGGACTCTCTGGTGTGTGCTGTAAAGGACCTGCTGCCTCATTTGGGAGAAGGATTTATTCAGGTTTGTGCTCACTTTTGTCATGCTAGCAAAAGTAATTGCTAGTGTCAGACCTGTGGGATACGGCTGCATTATGGATGCTGTATTGCTCTGAAATTTCTTCTGCGTATGGAAATAAATGGCGACATTTGATTTCACACTTCTCAACATTAACAACATAGGGTGGAGACTGTGTGAAAACTAGCAGGGTGTACTAAAAATCTGACACAGTCAAAACATTCTTAACTGAAATATTTAAGAAGTGTAACAGATGCACCTTGTGGGTAAAAAAATAAGGCACTCTGACTGTCCTTGGCTAACACATATCTCCCAACCTACTTTATCCTCTCTGTTCCTAAAGTTAGCTGTTGAAAGACATGTCAGGTGTCATTTATAGGGGCTGTCTCCTTTGCCTTTGTATAAAGAGCATGTTTACACTTAATGGTAGCTGTAAGTTAGTTTGAGCCACCTTCCTTGGAGAGATCATGATGTCAGTCACCTTTGAGGGCTGGCTTGCAGGGCAACCTTGCAAGTAAGCTGCCTCAAGTTAGTGGACTGATCGACTTCCATTGACCTCAAGGGTTGACTGTAAATGTGCTCAGAGATGTTTCTTCTTCTTCTTCTTCTGAGTTCAACTCTCACATACACTCATATGCACGAGTGAACTTGTACGTTTATGGCTGTTTTTTCCTCGCCAATTTGGTAGTCATACTCAGATAATACTTAGAATACAGAGTTTTTCGTGTTTCTTTCATCCTCCAAAACTGTATGGCTGAAGAAGAGTACACATGTACCTACATCGTTATACAATGAAACATAACCTTCCCTATCTTGTGATATGGGTAAGTTCTCTGCTGCTGGTGACAAAAAGGGGTTTGCTTAATTTTAACCATATTTTCCTTAAAATTGTTTACGTGTTTTCACACTAGATGAGTTAAAGTCAACTTCAATTGCATCCAAGAAGCAGTTAGTGTAAGCACTGCATTGAAAAAAGAATGTTTCATTTAGTTTTTATGGGTAAATTAATCTTGCGTGTCACGCAAATATGTTGACCAAAAACGGGAATGGTCATACCCTGACTCATTGTACTGGAAGCTACTTTACAGCAGAAGTTTGTCTCCAACTGAAACTGGTTTATTTGAAGAGTTCAGAGGTTCAACCGCACCAGACAACATTTTGAAATCAGCTGAGACAAGCAACGGAAGAAAACAACTGACCTGAAGTGACCATAACGCATGTTTCATGCGGTGTCACATTCTCAATATATTGAAATCCACACTGTCAGGTGGGGGGAAAGGACTACTGCTATGAAGAGCTCCTAACTGTAGATAATGAGATCTGAATACCAAAGTAACTATATACTCAAACCTAAAATACATCTAAACCAAAATAAAAATAATGTGTCACTCCCAAAACATGCGTTATGGTAACATTATTTGACAATGTGTGTATATGTGTAGAGCAATTCAGAGAAAATGTAGGAGCTGTGTTTGTTTATTGCCTGCAAGAGGTTTGAAGTGATTTGCCAATGGAGAAGGTCAGGCTCCTTATAAGTTATATACTCTTGCCAGGCCTTTAAGACAGATATGTATTGGGTGTGTTTCAGCTGGCCCTTCAGGAGCTGGGTTATGATGTTGAGCGCGTTGTGAGCACCGTGCTGGAAGACAAACTACCACCAGCTTTGCAACATGTAGACTTCTCTCTCAACACGTCAGTAATATACTGCTTCACTCTAACAACCGCTTCTTTATTTGTAGACTTCTTGTTTGTAAGTACAGAGGTATGATAAAAACTGAGCCAAAAAATTATTGCAACCATTTTCGTACCCCAACTGAAACATTAATTTCCGTGTCATTTCATTTAAACTAATATGCCATTAAAGGGCAGACTTTTCGGATCAAAGATTTCTGTTATAGGTATTACGTGACTGCCGCAGAAGTAAGGGTACCCCCAAAATCGACCTGACAAAAACGTTAGGGACTACCAATTAAAAAATCAACAAAAATTCAGAATAGGTGCAACCTAGTTGGCAACTTTTACATGCGAGGAGAAAGTCAAATCCATTATTTATCCGGAATAGGTTGTTTTGTTTTTCTATCGTGCGTATCGCTTGTGTTATGTCATTTCTACTAATGCAGGTGTGGAGAGCATGAGCAGTGGAAAACGAGAGGTTTTTGCGTTCATTTTTAGGGGTACCATGACAAAAAGCGCTGTATTTTTAACAATGACCGAATGGATTGCTTCAAAACGTTTAAGATCTTAAGTCTACATACGAGACTAACCCTGCGTAAAATTTCACATCGTTACTGTTATTTGTTAAGATGATATGCAATCTTCTAGAAAATGTTTTAAAATGTGTCATAGCTTTGAAGGCTTACATCCAAAATATTCATGACTTTGCATGCATACAGACAAATGAGTGTTACCAATACTGCCAAAGTTTCATTTACGTACAATCACTAGTTTACTATTGCTAGTCCTGTAAACACGATCACATTTTTTGGAGGATTGCAGTGTGACAGCGATGTCCAGTCATCCGTGACAGCAGCATGTTTTGAGAGGCACTCAGCCGATAACCGCTGTCAATAGGAAACAACCCGAACGTTCCATTTTTTCTCATGTATTTACATGGCTAGCAAATGTCCGTCAGTAGTTTTACTCAAATGAAAGTTTGGCAGTTCTTGTAACAATCATTTGTCTGTATGCATGCAAAGTCATGAATTTTTGGGATGTAAATTCACAAATATGTGACATGTTTAAAAACATTTTCTGGAAGAGTGCATATCATCTGAGTACAAATCTGTAGTAATTCAAAATTGTACCCTACGTACGTCTCTTATGCAGACTTAAGATCCATTTAGTCACTGCTGAAATCAAGCGCTTTTTGTCATGGTACCCTTCAAAATGGACGCAAAAACCTCTCGTTTCCTACTGCTCATGCGCTCCACATCTGCATTAGTAGAAAGTACATAACACAAGAGATACGTAAGATAGGAAAACAGAACCACCTTTTCTGGATAGATAACTGATTAAATTACATATCTTACCCAACTCACATATAGCAATTAACCCTATAGGCCTAGTTCAGTGCTGGTAACGCTGTACGCGTCCCCTTGGTAACAAGGGAAGACAACTCTAAAAAAGAGTGACCATAGACCGTCAAGGGGTCAAGGCCAGACCGACATCGAGGTTGCCTTCCGTATGCGCGCGCATAATTATGCCGCCATGTATTCATTCCTACCTCAGCGCTCAGTCAAGTTGGTCGCTGTTTTGTACGCTCTGGCTGTTTTACAGCCGTTGTCACCGAGTCATTTGACTTTGTTACATTCCTCTTGGTTTTCTGCTCTTCGTCTTGACTTCGCTACTATGTTGGGGTGAGATCTTTCCTTGTTTTTTCATGACCTTGGCGACATTTTGGCCACAATTTGGACTTGTAAAATGTTTCTGAAATTTTTTTCTTGAGTCTTTTTTGTCATGGCTGATAGTGCCAGGAAGAGGCATACTCCCAAACAGGTGGCTGCTTAGTCCTCTCTGTCTAAGAAAACGCCAAGGAAATTTAAACAAACCGGCCAGGCTGTAGTTTCTGTTTTGGAACCGACCTCCAAGAAATGTATTGATGTTTTGATCTATTTACCGGCTACCTACATTTTGCCTGTTAGGTCCTCGGACAAGGTCGTTCATGAAGATAAGTCTGTTAAAGGGACTTCCTCTTCTGTGGGTTCTGGTTTTGCTTCTACAGACGTAGCTGCTTTGCTACTTTCGCTCAGTTCGCAGGTTTCATTTTTGGCTGCGGAGATTTCTTCCACGAGAGCGGAATTTCGGGCTCTTCCTTCCGGGGTGACGGATATCGCCTCGCTTGCCAAGGTTTGCCCGGATGTTCATGCTTCACAGGATGCTGATGACCGTCACTTCCTTTCATTGAGTGGTCCGTCTTCCGGCGTTCCAGTTCAGTCTAAAGGTATGTCAGCCACGCAAGTAACCAGGTTCTCCGGCCAAAGCGTGGCGCGTTCTCAGGTGGAAGTAACCCCTTTCGTAAGTCGTGGGGGCGAAAGTTCTGATCTCTGGGCTGGCCAATTTCCACGTAGGCGGTCGGTCAGTTCAGGGTAAGGACCCTGAGGAGCGAACGGAAGTCTTGGTGCACTCCGCCTTATCAGAAGATTTTGGCCAGGGTGTGCAGCTTCCGCTTCCGCCCTTCGGGCAGGAAGAGGGCAGTAAAGCTGACTTCCCGTTGAACTATGATAGTCAATGTGGGGGTCAGCTTCTGGATTGCACGGATGTACATGAAGGGTGTACTGATGATGGTGCTTCTGCTATGGGGGAATGCACTGAATTCAGGTTGCCGCAGAGGCTGTCAAACGCTGTTGCGTTGGCAGCTAAAACGGTTTCAAGTATTTCGAGGAAGCAGTTCAGCTTCTCTTCCGCCCGGGGGGCAGGAAGAAGTCAGTAAGGGTGGCTTGCGTACGGTCAAGTTACCACGTTCGCCTTCCCTTCCGGCTGACTCTCCATTTGACTATGGCAGTCAATGCGGGGGTCAGCTTCTGGTTTGCACGGTTGTGCATGAAGGTATTACTGACGATGGTGCTTCCTCTGTGGAGGAAGGCACTGATTTCCGGTTGCCGTATAGGCTGTCAAGCGCTGTGGCGTTGGCAGCTGAAACGGCTTCCAGATTTTTTGAAGAAGGGGTGGTCGAGTTGAAAGTTCAGTACGCTCCACCACCTTCTGCACTCAGTGATTTCCGCGGATTCAAGGAGATTAAATGCCCTTTCCGCTTTCGGGAATCTCCGACGGGGGCTTTTGAGATGGCGGAGGTTTTGTTTAAATCACGCACTCAAGCGAGAGTTCCGGGTGTTACGGTGCCTTTGTTGACACAACACAGTCCGGCTCCTGATTCTGCTAAGCCTTGGCGGGCTCAAATGGATCAGCAAGCACCTTCGGTCGCGGCCTTCATTTGGTAGTTCAATCTGGTTGATGTGTTTGCGCTGACACGTTCTGCTCTTTCAGTTCACACTTTCTCTGTGTATGCCCGTCATTGGCCTTCTTGGCCAATTGGTGTATAGAGCGGGGGTGCAACTCCTTAGCGCCCCGCTCTCAATCCAGGTGGTTAATCACCTCTGTTTCTTATCGGCTCGGGGCAGCTTGGCCTCTTCTCTGAGGTTCAGGCGTCTCGGCTATCTCAGCTAATTTGAAACAAATAGGCCTCTCTATCGATGTTCATGGCACTTAACACTATTGTGACTAGCATTGCCACGGCGTTAACGTCCTGCCTGCCCAAGCTTGCCACCAAGAAACTTCCCAAAAATCAGTAACTGTAAAGAAATCTGTCTAGCAAGCTTGAATTAAGTCCAATCACCACCAAATTTTGTGTACTAATTCAAAAATGGATGCCCAGTTCAGTCGTGCTATTTATAAGTTTGTCACGCGATTTGTTTTAGCAAAGGGGGGTGAAAGGGGGATAATTTGTGTTTTTTAACGTTTTTTTGTGTGTGTTTTATTTTCCACTGCTTTTTTTAAAAGTTATTTTTTAACAGAAAGTATTATAAATAATGTTATAACCAAACAAGGTGTAAAACCTATGAATTAGCTGAAATATTGTTAACATTGTACACAGAAATAAGGAGACAGTACAAAGAAAAAAACAAGCAAATCACGCATTCACTCACAGCATCCTGACTCAAATGAAACAAAACTGTGACACTCACCAAATGATGTCTAGGTAATCCATATTGAATATAAGTCACATTTTCACAACAAAGTACCAACTGTACACCTATGAACATTTCCAAAAGGATTAGAAGGCTCCAGCCATCCATTGTTATCAGTGCTGCCACGCCCCCATAGCTCCTGCACGATTCCGAGATACATGTTCGTCTAGCAGTATCACCCCCTACCACGTGTAGTTTGCCGACTCGTACTAGCAACAACAGGACTGTTTCTTCCTCAATATCACTGCTATTATCGCTTTCTTGAGGCGAAAACGACACGATGTATCATGATCTACAGGATCCTCAAGATCCAACATCCGGAGAATCTCCTCCCGTGACAAGGCTCGCCTTCGATTCATTTTTTTTGTTCGAAAACACCACGCAAATCTGCACTAATTTGATCAAGCCGGAAGAGAAAACCACGTGTATCAAGGGAAACAACTCAATTTATTGCAATCTTCAAAAACCGGGAAGCAATCACGAGTCTTGTACCTTGTATGACTGATACTGAAAAATGCGCGTCCCGTCCATGGGCGTGTCAGCGCGGTTACTGACTTATCAGCGTCCCGTCGCGAAAGTGTTAAGCGGGCATGATCAAATGACCTTGTTTTAAGAGGTTTAGAGCCGCGTACCCCTGTTCCTTTTTATATTTAGTCAAGTTTTGACTAAATATTTTAACATCGAGGGGGAATCGAAACGAGGGTCGTGGTGTATGTGCGTGTGTGTGTGCGTGTGTGTGTGCGTGTGTGTGTGTGTGTGTCTGTGTGTGTGTGTAGAGCGATTCAGACTAAACTACTGGACCGATCTTTATGAAATTTGACATGAGAGTTCCTGGGTATGACATCCCCGAACGTTTTTTTCATTTTTTTGATAAATGTCTTTGATGACGTCATATCCGGCTTTTCGTGAAAGTTGAGGCGGCACTGTCACGCCCTCATTTTTCAACCAAATTGGTTGAAATTTTGGTCAAGTAATCTTCGACGAAGCCCGGACTTCGGTATTGCATTTCAGCTTGGTGGCTTAAAAATTAATTAATGACTTTGGTCATTAAAAATCTGAAAATTGTAAAAAAAAAATAAAAATTTATAAAACGATCCAAATTTACGTTTATCTTATTCTCCATCATTTGCTGATTCCAAAAACATATAAATATGTTATATTCGGATTAAAAACAAGCTCTGAAAATTAAATATATAAAAATTATTATCAAAATTAAATTGTCCAAATCAATTTAAAAACACTTTCATCTTATTCCTTGTCGGTTCCTGATTCCAAAAACATATAGATATGATATGTTTGGATTAAAAACACGCTCAGAAAGTTAAAACAAAGAGAGGTACAGAAAAGCGTGCTATCCTTCTTAGCGCAACTACTACC
Organism: Littorina saxatilis; assembly: GCF_037325665.1. Lineage (NCBI taxonomy): Eukaryota > Metazoa > Mollusca > Gastropoda > Littorinimorpha > Littorinidae > Littorina > Littorina saxatilis. The sequence goes on along the minus strand of NC_090252.1, from coordinate 26,253,554 downwards.
CCGCTCTTCTTGTCAATTTCACTGCCTTTGCCATGAGCGCTGGACTGACGATGCTACGAGTATACGGTCTTGCTGAAAAATGGCATTGCGTTCAGTTTCATTCTGTGAGTTCGACAGCTACTTGACTAAATATTGTATTTTCGCCTTACGCGACTTGTTGGGATTTGTTTCTAGTTTTGGAATGGTTGCGTTCTTTGGCATTTTGAGCCCTTACTCTCGGCTCGTTTGCTAGACTTAACGCGTAGGACTTTGTTCCTCTTACTCTGGGCCTCAGCCCTGAAGGGCAGTGAGACCCATGCGCTATTGGGGTTACCGGAGGATGTAGCTTTGGAACATATTAATTCCGTTTTTCACGGCTTTTCGGCCAGATTTCCTTGAATCAGAAACCTGGTCAATCTCCTCTGGTATTTGATTCCCTCCTCTCGGGAGGATTCTCGCTCCGGGCGATTTGGATTTTCTAACTGTCTGGTTAGAGTTTTAAAATCCTTTCTAACTTGCACTAAGTCAATTGGAACTAAGAGCCTTAAAGCTCATGTTCTTATCTCTTTACACTATGGGTAAAAAAGACTAATCTCTTAATTGACTCTCACAAGAGGTGTTGCTACTTTCATAGGACAGTCCTATGAATGGTGGCCTATTGAACACAGGGGGGGGGGGGGGGCGTTCAGTCCTCTCTCTGTCCTTTACAGGGGTTCAGGAGTCCAGAGCTGGGGTGGTTCTTCTCTCTCTGTGTGGCATTCCAGTCGCTTAGGCGAAGTTTTGCCATCTTCTCTTTGGAGGTCTGATGACGTGTTCATTAATTTTTACCTCCTGGACATCTCCTGCTCTTGACTTGACGAGGCCTTTTCTTTGCCCTCGTTAGTTTCTGCAGGACAGGTTCTTTCAGGGACATAATTAAGTCCCTCCTCCTTTAGGAGCAATCTGCATTTATGAGAATTGCGGTAAGAATATGTAATTTAATCGAAAATTTCAATAATAAATTTTCATTTGATTAATATACTTACCCAATTCTCATAGTTAATACCCTCCCATCCATCCCCGCTACTTAATTTCCTACGGGTTTTTGAGAAGTCTCGAATGATTATTCCGGATGCCGGCGCTCACATGGTGCGCGGGGGGTTATATATGGCTGGGTAACCAAGTGGGTTCAGGGCATAGCAACGGCTATGTGCGGACAGCCGATCATCCAATTTCATTTCAACCGAATCGATTGCAGATGCAGTAATTTGCTGCAATCAAAAAAACGGAAACTGAAGTGATCGAGGTTTAACCCATGTGAGCTAGAACAGATGACAAGATTTCTGCTAAATCCAGACGCACGCGTGAATGCATGAAAAATAGAGTTCAGTTCAAAGAAAACGATTCAGGAGGAAAGTTATGTTTGAGTTTGTCACTTCTGAAGTATGTCTCTTGGTAAACAAAAGGTTCCTAACTCTTGAAATAGGAATGCACCGGGGTGAACGCCAAGTTTGACACAGTTTGAGGCAGATTTTGTTGTTTAACTGGAGAATATGACTGTTTCTTGTCTGGATTAAAGGTATGATACAGCTTCACTGATGACTACATTTGTTTCCACCTGCATTAAATGCTGGCGCATGGTTGGTATTTCTGTGTTATTTGCTTTTAACGCTGTAAACTGTAGAGTGGATTCAGCACCGGAAATGGCTACTGCATGGGACTGGGAGGGTTTTGAAGGCAGAACTGTGCTAATGTTTGCTTAAACAGCTCTTATTCAAATTCAATATGAGAGTCTGAGGGACACAGGATTAAGTCATAGAAAAGACAAAGCAGTGCTATTTTCAGGACTGAATGCTTCATGAAAAATGCGTAGATGAGAGGCGGTCAAACAGTACGGTCGCCTAGAACACTGAAGGCTTCTTTGTTGTTAAGTTTTACTCTGCGTGTATATGTGTGTGCAGACCTGTTTACCAGTACGATTTGGGCGTATTTTGTACGCCAAATTATTATCGGTACGCAAATACGCGACACACACACAAAATACGCCTAAGAAAAAGTCTAGAATACGTTTTCCGGTGTTGGTGTGCTGATTACGGGATGGTACAACTGATACCGGTTTCGGTCGAAGGGAGATAACCATGACAGCAAGTCTTCTGCTGTGGAAACCTTGTTCAGTTGTTGGCACGTGCGATCGTCTGGACAATCGTGGCAAAATGAAGCGGAAAAATGTGCCAGTTTCGGATGACTGTACCAAATCTAAACAGCAGAAGCAGCAGATTTTCTTGGAGAAATATAAGAAAGAGCCAGGAATTGTGGAGTCTACTAGTATGGGAAAAAGTCATGCACACTGCAAGTATTGTAAATCAGATTTCTCCGTTGGCCATGCTGGGAAATATGACATCGAACGACACTGCAGTTCCAAATCTCACCTGGACAAGGTTGCTGCAATGAAATCCGCTGAAAGCTGCCTAGGAATTATGAAGTTCATTCCCGCAAAGCATATCCTGCCAGAAGAAAAGGCTTTAGTCTGTGCTGAAGCAATGTTTTCTGAGATGATTGTAAAAATGAACTTGCCACTGTCAACCGCAGATGTTATTTCACGAACTTCATCTTTTTATTATCAATCTGTTTGGAAGACACTGGTTATAATGCTATAAACTGACAGGTAAATAACATTGTTTTATCCCTGTTGTATTGGAAGGAGTGAAATTCTGAAGGTGTTCACAAGACATGCTATTCTTACACAAACACGTTTGCACCCACGCGTACATTTTCCCTAGCCCATATGGCTTTGCTTGCAAAGTACACCAACTTTTTGAAAAATACACTCAACTTTTTGGGAAAGTACTCTTGCCTCGGGTTTAGGGTAAACAGGTCTGTGTGTGTGTATGTATGTGTGTGTGTGTGTGTGTGTTTGTGTGTGCGTTTGTGTGAGCGTGCTTGCGTGCATGTGTGTGTGTGTGTGTGTGTGTGTGCAACATCAGAGAGTGTGTGTATGTGGGTGTGCGCATGCATGCATGCGTGCGTGTGTGCGTGTGTGTGTGTGTGTGTGTGTGTGTGTGTGTGTGTGTGTGTGAAGGTACGTTCTGGGGTTTCTTCTTCGTTCATGGGCTTAAACTCCCATGTACACTTGTGGATTTTGCATGAGCAAGTTCTTACGTGTATGATCGTTATTCCCCGCCATTTAGACAGCCATACGCCGCTTTCGGGGGATCATGCTTGGTATTTTTATGTTTTTATAACCCACCAAACTCTGGATTAAACAACGTTTCCATGCGCACTTGGTCTTGTGTTGTGTGTACACTCGAAGGGGGATAAGGCACTAGCAAGTCTGCACATAAGTTGACCTGGGAGATCGAGAAAATCTCCACCCTTTACCTACCAGGTGCAGCAGTTCAGGGGTTTAAAAGCCCAATGGTGTCTGTTCATGAGAGGGACTTCCCTTGGGCATTTGCAAGCCCATCTGTACCTTGCAGGTGGCCGGTCACGGGAGGGGTGCCCCTTCCCAATCACACACACACACAAATGCACTGAGTGAGTCTGCTACTTGTGAGCCACTACTTGTACTAAACGGTCTTGAATAGTATTAACTACTGAAGAAGACGATAAACAATAATAAGCAACCAACAATAACATCAATAACTGAAATGAAGAAAAATAAAGTTCTGTAAAAATTACTTTACATCAATGGTGTAAATAGAAGAGAGATAAAAGAAATCCTCAAATCACAGGCATCCCATGAATGCAGCCACACACTTACTCGCAGAGGCACGCATGTTTGTGCAGACGCTTTGCGAGACAATGACTTTTCATTGTCCAGTTTCAACTCTCCTCATACCCCTCTCTATCCCTCCCCTACTCCCTACACTCAACCCCCTCAGCAGAAAATTTGAATCTGCATAGAAGAGTACTCCTTTTTTTGCATGGAAGAGTAAACCTTTTCATTTATCTCCAGAGCTCTTCCAGCTGGCACCACCATCTCACCCTAGCGCTCTCATCACCCCAGCACTTAACCAAAATAATACCTGAAATGAACGCCAATGCCCTGAGCCACTGTCTGTTGGCCACCTGCACTGTCCACTGAGATAAAAAGCCTAGTAGCCATGTCTAACTTTTGACACTCACATTGTGGGGGTGGGGGGTTTATGATCAACGAAGCAAGAAAACTGAAGAGTTAACAAATCTATGCATAACCTGACATGCCGGGGTACTGAGTACTGAGGATTTCAACTCTCTGACTCGGAGAGCCTGGGGCGACTGTAGCTTCCATTGTTTATGTCCGGCAGACAACAAAGAAAGAAGAAGAGCATAGTGCAATTTCGTGTTGGCATCATCTCTGAGAGCAAGAACTTAAAGACTGAAAACCAAAGTGCCTACCCCACTTCTGACCCAAATCAACCCCTTCCTGCTGGGTAAACGTGCACTCAAGTTAACATGAGACCGATATCATTTCTGTTTTGCACTGCTACTTTGACCTTTTTACCAGTAGTCGGATTAGCCATGCGAGTGGTCTGGGAAGACATTATAAGTCAGCTTGGACCGAAAATGAGTGTCCGCTTCAATGTTTTCCAGATGTCCGCTTAAGAGGGTGCAATTATCATTGAAAACACTCCAAATGTGTCCGCACATGTCTGGTGTCTGCTCACGTTGGGGGCCGTACATTGCAGGGACAGCTGTATGCACTGTGAATTTTAATTTTTGCCTACATATGTGTTTGTGTTCCTGTCTGTGTGTATATACAGTATATGAGTCTGATACTGTTTTGCATGCTCCACTTAAAACAAAAGTGTACATGTTTTTCAGTGTCGAGGAAGCAGTGCCGTTAGATGAGACATCAGTACCGTCCCTTTTGGTGGAAAGCAGGAAGAACATTTATGACAACGATGAGTTTGACGTCTTCAATAATCCATCTGTGAATGTCCAACATGTTCACAAGGGCAAAAGGCAGGTTTCACATGATCACAATGATTTCTAAGTTTCAAAGTAAATGAGCAGTACAGGAGAATATCAGGGTATGTGATAAAGTACCTTATTTTTGGGACTATAAGGTGCTTGACGTTATAAAGGGCGCAACCCCCGTTTTTAAGGTAAAAATGAGAAAAATCCACACAATAGGCATTTACATGTATTGGCCGCACATCAAGGGAAGAATACAGAGTGGAAATATTTTTGTTCTGCATGTGCGGTGAGATGAGAGGCAGGTGCATTGTAATAGCTGGTTGGCCTTGTGACCTCGGATCAAAGATCCTTACTTTTGAGCTTAGACCATCTGCTTGCCCTAGTTTATAAACACGTCACCTTCTTACCCCAGGTCAATGACTGAGTTTTAACTATGAGACTGACTCCTTTGATGTCTGAGAGTAAACTCTGCAAGGATGATAGTAGCAGAAACATGCATATCACAAGAGAGGGAGTGTTATGTTTCTTTGTTTAGCGCTGTGGGTACATGTGTACTCTTCTTTAGCCATACACAAGGCCATACCGGAATAAAGGGCGCAGGGGTTCAAGTTGAAGGAAAAATAGTTGCGCCTTCTAGTCCCGAAAGTACGGTAAAACAATCAGATGTCAGGTTTTGAATAATCATTCTGTCAGTCAATCAGGGCAGCCACTGAAACACAAAGAGAATGAGAGAACATCTCTGAGAGAGAATGGGGAGTACAGTAAGCCAGATACTAAGACAGAATGGGGAGTACAGTAAGCCAGAGAGTGAGAGAGAATGGGGAGTACAGTGAGCCAGAGAGTGAGAGAGAATGGGGAGTACAGTAAGCCAGAGACTGAGAGAGAATGGGGAGAACAGTAAGCCAGAGAGTGAGAGAGAATGGGGAGTACAGTAAGCCATAGAGTGAGAGAGAATGGGGAGTACAGTAAGCCAGAGAGTGAGAGAGAATGGGGAGTACAGTAAGCCAGAGACTGAGAGGGAATGGGGAGTACAGTGAGCCAGAGACTGAGAGAGAATGGGGAGTACAGTAAGCCAGAGACTGAGAGAGAATGGGGAGTACAGTAAGCCAGAGAGTGAGAGAGAATGGGGAGTACAGTAAGCCAGAGAGAGAGAGAGAATGGGGAGTACAGTAAGCCAGAGAGTGAGAGAGAATGGGGAGTACAGTAAGCCAGAGAGAGAGAGAGAATGGGGAGTACAGTAAGCCAGAGAGTGAGAGAGAATGGGGAGTACAGTAAGCCAGAGAGTGAGAGAGAATGGGGAGTACAGTAAGCCAGAGAGTGAGAGAGAATGGGGAGTACAGTAAGCCAGAGACTGAGAAAGAATGCTTTAAACTCACAAAAGATGCAAGAGAAGCAAAAAGACATCAAACAATCTTTTAAAAAAAACATATGGACATAATATATTTCATACCTTGAAAAGGAGTGTTACTTCGATCAACTTTAATTTTTGCCCCTGAGGTAAATGTATCTTGTATTAAGATATGTGTCTTGTATTTGAGCCACCCTCCGCCTCCGGTTAACCAACATAATTCTTTTATCAACAAAAGGAAGTCAGTACAGTTCGAAGTTTTATAAGTTAGAAAGGATGTATGTCAAGCAAACCGGGTGAATGGGTTAAATGGTGTGTGCAACTTGCAGCTCTTATGAATAAAAAATGATGACGGGGAAGTGGGCGACCAAAAACGATACAACTTAGCTTTTTTTTAAAGCTGGTCAAGTGAGATTTCAATCATTTGATACTAGCATGTTTGTTGCTGTGCCTGTGTCGATTGAGTATTGCGCGCATACAAACATACTTCAGCAACAGGACGACTATCACATCAAATGAGCTGCATCTTACAATTGCCAAAGCTAACAAATTTCCCGCAAACCACTTACAGTTTCTTTGAAGATGCTGCCACTCTGTTTTGTGTCACTATCAGTTATTTGTTCTAAGGCGCTATGAGCGCCCTATAAGTCTTAACGTTGTGCTGGAATTGTATTTTAGATTCAGAGGTGCACAATAACATGCTTTTGCAGATATAGAGTAGGAGTAAAAATGCTAACGACTAAATTGATCATGTAGGAAAAAGGTGGCCGGTCACACAGGGTCCCAATGGCTCGGGTGTTGAATAATCCATGAGAACTGGTTTACGCAAGCTAAATAGCAATTCAAGTGATCTGTAAGTGTCATTCAATGTTGTTGAATGCTATAGTGAGTGTGTCCCATAAGGCTAGTATTGCTGTTTAAGTGAAAGATGTCATCGTTCCGTAAACCTCCTGTGAGGCGGAGTGGGGCTTTAAGGAATTGATTTACCTTTGATGCATGAAACCTACCAAATACCAGATTTAAAGCAAGCAAAGAAAAATGTCTAATCTTAATTTATGTGACAGATTTTGATTCACAAATCTAATAGTGGTGGATTGGTTATCATCAAGAGTTCTCTTGGTTGGACATGATTGCCAAAGCAAGACAGTTTAAAAGTTTAGGGTAATATTTTATATAATTTTGTATTGACAGAAATTGATAGTAAAAAGTAAAGTATCGATTGAACATTGGATTACCTTCTTTGGGCCATGTGACGTCAGAGTCCGACTAAAACTCTTATTTAGGCGGCTAGCCGAGACTACAAAAGAGTGCATGTTTGTGTGCGTTCAATAACTGAAGAATAAAAGAAATTGTAACTATGATCGATCGATACATATATGTTATTTCAATTTTTGACCCAAAAATGACATTTTACTCAGATCTCAGCAGTCATTATTGTTCACCTCCACCACTGACGCGGTCGAAAAAAAATGCCGACTGTCTCGATCTATATAAAATGTTGGGTCAAAAATACAAATTACGTAATGTTTGTATATTGTGACAGACATTTCTCAGAAATATAAAAAAACTTTGGAAGGTCAGATTGAGAGTCACATTTAATACAAACTTTAAAGCTATCATACTGCAACAACATCTCATAGTCTGCACCAAGTCAGAAATGATTTCCAAGAATTTGACGGAAAAATGTGTTTGGCTTTCTCAAATACAAAAATAGTGTCAACAAGTGTGCTTATCAGGAACAAAAAGGAAAACACTTCTTTCACAAATATCTTGAAGAATTACAAACCCTCATGAACATATGTCCTATTGTTTCAGATAACCAATTTACCCACATATGCAATTTGAGCACAGACACACACACAGACACAGACACACACACACACACACACACACACACACACACACACACATATACACACACACACACATACACACACACATACACACACACACCCACATACACACACACACACAGACACACACACACACAAACACATACACACAATTACACACACACAATTACACACACACAAGTACACACACACAATTACACACACACACACCTCTAGGTCACAGCTACCTGTCACAGAATTAACAAGAAGAAAAACAGAGGTTGGCATGAAAAGCAGACTAAAGAGCAAAGCGTATGACTGAATATGAAGAAGGAATTTTGATCAGCCCTAACGATTGTGAATTGTGAATGATGAAAGAAAGGCAAGTCGGCATGTATTATGATTGTTCAGCTCCAGGTGTTGACCTGATGGTGACCGTAGACTGCCAGGCTCACACAATGCAGCAGTTTGACTTTGCAGGTCAAGAACATGTAGACTGCCATGTATGGTTTATGTGTAGAGTATAATGATATGTTGCTATCTCAGTTGACTGATTATACTGCTTGGTACGTGTGACAGGACAGTGGACGAGTCTGTGATGGAAGACAAAGACAGCATCAAGGACTTGAAGGCATTGTATGACGCCTATGGCAGCATGGATGTCACCAGCATGTATGATCCTCAGCTCTATGATGATGAGTATGATGATACCTACGACACCAACAATGTGGGTGCTGATGATGCTGACTCTGCCGATGAACTAACGCAACGCAGGTAAGAAATACTAATAACTCACTTTCACATATTCTCAACCATATCCAGTAGAATCTTCTTTAGTTTCCACTATGTTTTAAAAGGTGTTACTGTGTGCCATCTAAAATGAAAACTTGTGATGACGTTCAGCCTAATAATTGACAGCCTGTACTGAGGCAAAAAGTTTGTAAAAAATCAAAAAAATCTGATATACTGTGCCTTTATTTCTACTTCAGGCATGAGAATTGTCCGCGAAATCGCGGATTTCCGCGAAAAGGAAATTACATTTCAGCGAAAATGGAAAATTGTCCGCTGCCAAAAAGAAAGTTCATGAAATTATATGTATACTATTGTCTCTCTATCTATTATTTGCTTACACGAGAACTATCAAAATATTGGTCTAAAATGCTCAAATTCGTTTTCCTTCCAGGGGGCTTTGCTCCCTTGGTTCCCCCAACGGGGCTCTGCCCCTGTGCCCCGCCGGGGCCTAGGTGGCCCCTGGACTTCGGCCTATTTTTAGAGTTTCTTTTATATTTTGAAATTACCGTGCCTGCTATACTTCCATGCACATTTTGATGGCTCAATCCTTAATGTTAGCTAATGATGTTGCTGAATCAGCTTAGCATGAGTTTTTCTGGAAGTGAACAAATTGTGTTGTCTGTGTTGAGAACAAACAGCGATAGGGTCTGATGAATACATGATAGCGTTTATATTGCTACTTTGACCTATATATATATGGGGTTAGCAAGTTTTTGCTTTGATGCGGTTGTTTTTCAACGAGTATTCATTTCCTTCCGGCATGTTAATTGCGCACATACACTTCTGCCCTCTAGCGGCCGAACAACACAGTGTATTTTATTTGTACACAGCACAACTTAAAGTTTGAGGTAAAAAAAAAACAAGAATACAAACTAACAATGAGGAAAAGCAATAAATTAAATTTTTGTGTGTGGTTTGTTTCTCCATTTTGACTGACTTCAAGTCCTTTTTCAAGTTAGATCTCACTGGCTTGGCAAAGCGGTGACGTCACTTGCGCTCGACACTTCTTCAGTAGAGAGTGTTGTGTTCAAGGACATAAATTATATTATTGATCATTGTTTCGTATTGCTGATAAGAATGCTGTATGCATAGTCCAGTATACTGATCATTTCCAGCTTGGCTGTACTGATAGCAAATACTTTAGTCCAGTTAAAAAATTCCTCTCAAATAACTGATTTTTAGCACCTTGCAATACACAAATGGCCAGAATGCCATTTTATTAAATGACTAGTTTGCAGACAATGTTGTCATGCACTTGCACACATTTTTTGAATAAATACATCACTATTTGGCAGAGTCTTGGCAAGTGTCATCTGAGACTGTATTGAGTTGGCTTTGCAAGAAACTCAGAAACTCAGTGTTGTTACTCACTTAACTCTGCAAGCTTTAACCTTCTCTGGCATATGTCTTGTTGAAAGGCTTTATTGTTTGTGACCAGATGACTTTCTTTTCTATTCCTACACTGTTAAGACGACAGATCTGTGTCTATTAGTATTAGCATGTACTGCAGTGCTGTTTTGTGTTGCAGGCCGTTCACTATGCCTCAGGTGTTGCGTAAACCACCAGCCAGAGTTGCCAGGTCTGAGTCATCTGAAGAGGTAATATCACTTCCTTTTGTCCTAACTAAGCAGTCCAGCCTGCCAAACCTTGTCTATAGAAATGTAGTTTGGCACTGCACACAGTTCCTTGCTCCTGTGAAAACAACAGCTAAGAATATGGGGCATGTTTGAAAACTAGAAATTTGGCTTTCAACACTTTGAAATTGTGTTTAAAAATAGTTGCATGTTGATGACGTGTTGTTTGTTTTTTCCCGAGACAAAATGTATTTTTTCCAAGTAAAATGACTATTTCTAAGAATTGACTCACCTCAATATAACCATGAGGACAAAAAGACCCAAAAACACTGTACTCATTTTGGAATGACAAAAACAAAACAAATACAGGCGACGTTTCGACCATTGGGGTCTTCATCAGCCACAAGAACAAAAATTACACAAAAAAGAAGGGAGACGACAGAACAGAACGAAAGAAGAACCACTGACAGAACAACGACTGACACTGCACACAGATGACACGGACAGAGAAGCAAGAAAGGCTCAGACTCGGGAACCCATACGATTTCGTGGTATTTTGTACGCATGAGTACGGACAGAAAGCCAAAAGTTATCGACCTTGTCCATTAATTGGTAACATTAGGGCCCCTTACTAGCCTAAGTCTGACACTTGTAGGTAGGGTAACTCCTTCCTGGAGTTGACTCCTAAATAAAAAATGTAAAAACACAAGTAACTATAAGGAGTTACTCTACTTACCAGTGTCAGACTGATGCTATTAAGCGGCCCTTGTAACCTATTAATGGACAAGGTTGCTAACTCTTGGCTTTCTGTCAGTGCGCCATTTAATTGAGGGAGTGGTCTCCCCTGCTGGCAGTGAACCTCCCTGCATGCGCAGCAGTCTACATCAGTTCAATTCGAGCTGTTAAGTCAATAGTCTCCTGTCCGCTCAGCCGACCTTCCCCTTGACCCTGCTTGTGACCTCGATGTTTGATGCCCCCGCAAGGGGCACGGTACTCTGTAAGCACCCAAAACCTCAAAGAGATAACTGGCGGAAACCTTCCTATTGCCGGGAAGGCGGGAGGGTCTGTGGTTATAAGGCAATGTGGGGCACTAAAATTACCAAAATTAAACTTGGAGAATACATGGAATAACTTAGTTTAGTTATTGAAGTGACTTATAAAAAGAAATGACAAATTTGTGAATACTAAATGACATAGACTGCCGTTGCTATGGAAACTGGCTTAAACAGCGCCATATTGGATTTCTAGGAAACGGTTTTACAGCAACATCATACATCAGAAATGCATAATATTTGGCACAAAGATACATATGACTTATATCTACAATCATACAGAACGATATTTTGACAAAAGACTACAGTTGAATTTAAATTAATTTTTGAAATAAGGATTAATGAATATGCGGTTAAAAATTCACTGTCACTTACCCTGTCACTCTATTGACTCCTTATCGGGCTCAGCTGTTTGAAAACAAACAAACTGGCATCCACTCCAGTTGTGACTGGAAAGCAAGGCGGATATATTACGGACTGAGTAGTAAGAAATTACTGAGTCGAATGAGTGGGTCTTTGAGAGTGAATGCTTCTCGGAAACATGAATCCTGGGCACATTTGGAATAATAGGGATTTCCCGAAACCTGACTTGATTTCCAACAAAGCACTGCATTTCTGGAAAACAGCTGCCTTGTTGTTGAAATGGCAAACCTTTGACTGGCACAAGTCCTTTTCACAGATTATGAAGAAGGTCTGTGAGAAAGCAAGGTCTTATGAGGGGAAGTCTTAAATTGGGATGGGGGACCCAACAGACTGTGACATACATTGTGGAAGTCTACTGTAGATAATACCATAAAGATATTGGTTTAGTCATCTTAAAGTTGGCCACAAATCACAACACCATCACACTCAGAGAAACTGAAGCAGTTTGCATGTCCAATATGGCAGACCTGAAAGTTGTGAGTATTTTACTCGCCATGGCGAGTAGAAATGTTCATCTAATCTCGCCAAATGCGAGTAAAGTTGCTGAAACAAATTGTTGGTTTGGCTAGTAAAGTTTTCTCTCTGGCTAGTACATTTTCAGAATCACTAGCCAAAGGCGAGTACACCATTCGTTGGACTTGCAGGGCTGATGGGTGGTTTAATGAACAACAAATGAGAAAGAAGAGTATTTTCTGTTTATACGTTTTGTTTTATTTTAGTGCTATTCTGAACATATTTTTGGTGTATACTCTTTTTAGTGCATGCATGCCTAATTGATGTCCTTTTTGTAAAAAGGATTTTGGCTCACAATCTTAGATTTGGCAAGGCTTTTACATGGAATATTAATTACCATCCTTCCACTTACACACACACAACATTAACAGCGTGGCTTTTATTATGGAGTGCTCAGGTACTGCTTTGCATGTAGTTTAACCCTAGACCAAACATGATGATGAAATATCTCAGTATATGAGCAGCTGTCATCATGCCGCCAGCTAAAAACAATAATTACGGAGGGGAGGTGGAGATGAGGCCAAGTGAAGCAGGGTACCTAATGTGCCGTTTAACATCTGCACGCTGGCCAGGTTTGTGGCAACTACTTTACCTATCTTGAAGGAGGGTGCATGGTGGTAGAGGGGGTAGTGGGCAACATGCAGTGCTGACCAATTTCGAAGTCGCCAGCTGGTAGGTCATAGTATTAAACTTGCCCCACACGATTTTTACCCTGATGCTGTGTAGGGTGATCACAGTGTGTTGCATTGTTACCAGGAGGAAGCACCCAGGGATCAGTTTGTGGAGGATCCAGCAAAGCTGAGGGAGCGACAAGAGCAGAAGCGGGCCTCGCGGCATCCAGGGCCACCTTCAAACAACCGTGATTTGAAAGGAAAAGCCAAAGGTCAAGGTCAGACAGAAGACGTGCTGCGCAACAGGCGATTCAAAGAGAAAAACAAAGGAGCTCGCGGCAATCACAATCGCCGTGCCCAGGCTGACAAGAAGCAGAGTAAAGGAATGTTTTAAGCCCGGCCGTCACTGTGAATATTATAGCTGACAGGGTTTGTTGGTATGCATTGTAAAGGCCGTACAGTGTTCTGAAATGAAAATACGTGTCGCTGATCTTTAATGTTGATTTTCTTTGGGGGATGTAAAAGGCATTGGGTTTCTAGAGAGTAGCTTGCCACATGCAGCATGGTGTGTATTAGAATTACGTATGTTGTGACCTTGTTGCCAGGCTGCGGCCTAGCACATGACTGATTAGAGTAAAAGATGACTGTGTCGTGTAGTTACCTTGAGGACAGGATAGGCGAGGATGATCACAGTGGGCTGTCTCAACACATTCACCACTGCCACAATTTTACCCACTCCTGCTTCAGGTAACTTTGCTACGTGACGTTTAAGCACATCCACTTCATGTTTTCTTTCTATGAAGGCTTCAAAACAGAGGAAAACTGACATGTATACAATTTCTCTTCACCAACATTGCTCCTGTTAGAGAAAATATATACTGGTTGAAAAGAAAGTTTTTGTGATAACAGATGAGTGGTTTTGTTTTATTTTTTCTCTTTAACTTTTTGTCGATTTCTTTGTTGTTGTTGTTGTTGTTGTTGTTGTTGTTGTTGTTGTTGTTGTTGTTGTTGTTGTTGTTGTTGTTGTTGTTGTTGTTGTTGTTGTTTGGTCTTTCAACTTTAATTTTCTCAGATTATATACAACAAGCAGTCACGACTCGGGTTTGCCCGGGTGTTGACGTAGCTCAAAAGCATTTGTTCAAATATAAAACATCGCTTAAAGACATCCGACACCGATTAAACAACCATTAAAAATCGCTAATTTTTTGCCTGATGTATGTTTAAAGTCTGATAAAACAAATGTGTTAAAACCAGAGAAATCGATCGTAGCATTGTTAAGATACAGCCTCCTGAATATGTTGACTTTTCACGTTTGTTTTTGTAAATCAGGGTAGGCTATTGGATATGGTATCTAACCGATTAATTAAATCACAAGTACTTGTTTTTGTGTGTGGCGTAAATACAGACTTTGTGCACATAAAAATCATGGTTTTTGTTATGAATAAGTGTTACCATTCTTTGTGAAATGGCTAATATTCGTTAATGTACATGACGTTTTACGTGGTAAAATTAGACCAGCTGCTCACTTCAACTGAATATATTTGCTAATAGAACCATTAAATTTTCCAGAAAAGTTGACATAAAACAAACCTGGGTCTACACAATAAGATATCAAAAAAGAATAAAAATCGATCGTTAAATTTTTGCGCAAGTTTACAAAACGTAACCCTAACCCCATTTTGAATTTTGGTACAAAGAAAGGTAAACATTATGACACTCGTTGCAAACGAAAAATATGGTTAAATCTAATGATTTTTTTCCTGTTATATGTTCAGTGTGTGTTACGTAGAGGTTACATGCCGAGTCTCGAAACTGCAGTTTTTCTTCTTAGTGACTTGCAATACAATGTTCAATGACAGACTAAAAGGACCGAAAATCCACGTCAGCATATAAAAAAAACGACAAAGAATATTTTGAAAATGATCATTCCTGAACTCGTTATTGAACATGGTTGGATGACGAACAGATCGTGTACTGTTAGAGAGAGAGACAGAGACAGAGACAGAGAGGTACCCTAGGACACGCCTCGAACGGCAACGAACATACTCTGCAATTCCTGTCAAAATCAATGCGGTCGTTTCGGAGCCTATCGTAATCATACCCACCACACAAACATACACACATAAACAGCAACCAGCTTTATACATCAGATTAGCTATACCCGGGGTTTTTTTGGGGTCGGCCCGCTATTGCGCGGGGCCGCTATTGCGCGAATCTTTAGGGTTAGGGTTATAGGGTTAGATTCGTGCAATAGCGGACATGCGCAATAGCGGCCCAGCCCCGTTTTTTGTTCGAAAACCTTTACAGCAATTTGCTTGAACAGTCAGTTCTTAATTATTTATTCAATCACATATTCTTACCTCAACTCACATAAATGGCATTAACTTCAGTTCATTGCTAAGATATTGAAGTAGTACTCGACCCTGGTAAGGGGGGAAGTAACTCCCTAAGAAAAACAATCCGTAGTCAAGGACGGGAGTCACCTCCCCTACCGGTAACCCGCACATGCGCGGTCCTGCTACCGGCCGCCATTCCACCCACTTCAACACTACTGCACAGACGTGTTGTTGTACTCCGGCATATTTTTTGCCTTGGCCTTTCGTGGAAGGCCATTTGACCCTGGTCTTTGCGTTGCTATCTTTAGGTAAGATCGTTTCACTATCTCTTCGCTGCGTTCGTTCGAGTATTTTCGTTCGTTTGAGTATTTTCGCTGTTGTAATTCATCTCCACGTGCGCGTGTTCGATATTGCAAATGGCGGACAAAAACTCAAAAAGCAAGGGCAAACTTGTTTCCCTACTCTCTTCACCGGGAAAAGAGAAGGATAAAGACAAGTCTAAGTCTAAATCAAAGACGCGTGCCTCTGTGTCTTCTTCACAGCCTACTTCTTTAATTCTGGTTACGGACCCGGTGACTAAGAAGACAGAACGGGTGTCGCTCGACTCTACGTCACCGTCACCGGTTTTCCCTACGCGGGAACGTTCTTCTCCTCCTCTCTCGCGCTCGCAGACGCCACGGTCTAGCGAGTCCGTGTCGCGGGAAGAAATTCTGGCTATGTTTGCCACTCTGAAACATGACCTAGTTGCCTTACATTCGGCTGAAAGGCCTGTCGCTCCCCTCCCGCCTGGCGTGGGGGGGGTGGCTTCTCTTTCTCGGCTGCGGCCGTCCGCGACGATCACGTCGGCCGATCTCGGGCCGGATTTTTCTGGTTCGGTTGCGGATTCCCCTGCCTTGTCAGGGGGGTTCGCGGCCTTAGCGCCGCCCGGTTCCAGCGCTTCGGCGTTGGGCGGCGTTTGTGGGAGTCCCCATCTTTTTGGGGGCTCACACTTGCCTGCGGGCCCGGGTTACGCTCTTGCGTCGCCGGGTTCGCAGACGGCTCCTCCCCGGCAGTACACCGTCCATCACGTGGCGGGTGCGCTAGGGAGCGGCGTAGCGCGCCAGCCTGCCCCCCTGGGATCAGTTTCGGCTGTCCCGGCCTCTGGGGGGCAGGCAGCAGCGTCTTGTTTGCCCAGTTCTGGCCTACAAGATTCTGTCGGCGGTCATCGACCTGTAGCTCTTGGTTCGGCTGCCGCCGTTCCTGGTTGGAGTTCGCAGGGGGTAGGCTCCTCTGGTTGCCCCTCGGGGCTTCCGGTCGGGCCTGCCCGCGGATTGTCGTCCTCGACTTCCGGTTGTGCTGTGGCAGGCACTTCCGGTGGAGGACAGCGGGCTAGTGGTTCCGGTGGCAGTGTCCCTGCTATCCCGTCCCTGGTTACGCATCGACTTCCGGCCCCGACTTCCGGTTCCGCCGCGGCGGTTCCGGTTGTCGGCGGTGCTGTTGGTGGACAGTTTGCGGCGCTTCCGTCTATTGTTCAACCGACTCTAGCCACTTCCGCTTCCGTGGACGGGTGGGTTTCCGGTTTACCGGACCCTCCTTCTGATGGAGATCAGGAAGGTTTTGGAGAGGAACAGGAAGGGGATGAGGATCGTTCCGAATCCGTTACCCCCTTACGGATTCCCAATAAGCTGGGCCCTACTCTGGAGTTGGCTGCGGAGATAACCTCACGGTACTTCCCTGAGGGTGTCTCCGCCGACTCTACTGTTGTCGCACCCCCTCCTTCTGCTTTGGCAGACTTTGCGGGCGCGGGGGACACGAGGGCGAAGTTCCGTTTCATGGAATCTCCTTCCGTCCCGTTTGTGATGGCTCAGGTGTTGGCGGACGCTAACACACCCTACCCTCTTTTGGCTGCTCATGGGGAAGCCCCCCCTTCTGCCCAGCCTTGGTTAACCTCGGCTCAGGCAGGCGGCGGCCTCCCAGCCAACTCAAGAAGATCGCGGCTGCCTAGCAGGCCACATTCTCTTCTCTCCTCTTTTTCGCTGCCCACAGCTCCACTTCCGGTGACTCCGGAACTGGCTCGCTTGCGGCAGGATGGTTATAGCCGAGATAGGACTTCCGTTTGTACGGAACAGAGTCTACTCGGGCTGGAGGAAAGCGGGCGTTCTTCCCTTGAACTGACCTCTTTAGCGGAAACGCTCATCCGGTCTCTCACGAGAGCCATCGCTTCGTCCATCGAGCCTTTTAGGTTTCGTGACGATGCTAGTGAGGCTGATGCTGCCATGCTCCTGGCGGCGCTTGCGAAGGTCACTGACAGTCAGATGACGCTTGCTGCTCGGCTCTACTCTCAGGTGGTGTTCTGGAGGCGCGAGGCTTTCCTTAACGGCTCTCGCCTGACGGATAAGGCCACCATAGACTCTTTGAGAGTCTCTCCCTTTTCAGAGGGTGCGTTGCTGGGGTCACGCTCTTTGGATGCCCTTCGGCAGCAAACTGAGGAAACTCGTGACCAACATGTGGTGCAACTGACGGAACTCGCTCTTAAGCAGCACAGCAACAAACCACGGAGTTCTGCGTCAGCGCCAGACAGCTCTTCTGGGCAGCAGTCGTCTCGCGCAGGTAGGGGTGGGTCACGGTCCCGTCCTTACCAGCGTAAACCTTCCTTCGGGAAGCGGGGGTCTGGGCGCAAGCCCAACCCCCAATGAGCCACCCCCGATCCAGTCACCCCCCCCAGCCTCTACCCTTTTGGTAGCAGGCGGCCTCTTCCGGGTCCTGCCAGCTTGGCTGTCTCGGACAAGCAGCTTATGGAGCATGGGGGTGATTCGATCGGGGTTCCGCCTTCCTTGGCAGGAAGGCAAAGCCCCTTCGTCCAGGGCGCCGGCCAACTTCCGGTTTCCGGTCAGCCCAGACGCTCAGGAGACTTTACAGGCGGAAATCCTTCTCTTTCTGCGGAAGCAGGCTATAGAGGAGTTTCTCGGCCACCCCTTCTTGGGACTTTACGGCAGAATTTTGGTTGTCCCCGGGGTGTTGCACCAAGGCATGGTGTTCGATTCACGGGAGTGGGCAGTCCGTCCCACTCAACGTCGCTTATACAAACTGCAGACGCGCCCTTTTCAGGCGGCGCTCAGTTCAGTCTGGAATCCGACGTCACACGGCTGGGACGTCTCAGTTCCGTTTCGGGGTCTGGTTGCAGCAGACCACGCCTCAGTGGATGAACACTCCTTGGCGTCTGTTTCATCACTTTCTCTCCGCTTTCCAGGGCACCCATTTGTTGTTTCTTTACGACAACACGGCGGTCTCTGCTTATTCCAACAAACAGGGCGGGTTCCGATCTCGGCTGTGGTCCAGCCGAGCATGCGAGACTCTTTCTTAGATCCTGATCTCGGCTCGCTATCTGCCCGGCTGCCTGAACGTCCTTGCCGACGTCATCAGCCGTTCCTTCCAGATCCTCCACACGGAGTGGACCATCACCCATCAGGCGCTCCTCCTTCTTTGGGCGCAGGTAGAGCGTCCGATGGTCGTCCTTTTCGCCACGAGATTTTCACGTCGCCTCCCGATCGTTGTGTCTGTTTCCGGGCCCGGAAGCTTGGCAGATCGATGCGATGACGATCGGCTGGGCAGGGCTAGAGGCTTACGCCTTCCCTCCCACTCCACTCATCGGAAGGGTTCAGCCTAAAGCCGTCTTGGAGCGGCTTCATCTCCTTCTCGTGGCACCGCGCTGGCCCAGTCAGCATTAGTTCCCGGACCCCATGCGGCTCACCAGCGGCCCGCCAATCCCGCTCGGCCGCCGGCGAGGGGAGCTTTTCCAGCCCAGAACGGGGACTCTGCACATCGCCCCGAGGGCCTGGATCCTCACGCCTGGAAAGGGTTCGGAGATCACTGGGGTGCTCAGGCGCCTCCGTTTTCGCTTTTGGACTTAGGCCAGAAGGCTCACAGGCCACCTCCTCTGTCTACTAGTCACACTGGCTGGCTTGGACCCGATGGTTTGCGGCTAACAATGTCGTCCCGGTCGCCCTGCGATCAATGCAGGTCGCAAACCATCTGGCATGGCTCTCCGCTCGGGGACGCGCCGCGTCCGCTTTGCGCGCTCGCCGCTCAGCCATCTCTGTTACTTTTAAGCAACTTGGACGCTCCATCTCCCTCGGGGGAGTTATCGCGAGTGTGCTAAAGGGCGCGGCCCTCAGTTCTGCAACGGAGAGAACTTCTGTCCCGGCTTGGGGCGTTCTTCTAGTACTCGAATTTCTCCGTTCTAGTGCTTTGAACCTTTACAAGACGCTAGTCTCTCTGACCTTACGCGCAAAACTCTCATGCTCATACTGCTCGCTTCCGCGCGGAGGGGCAGTGAGATCCACGGCCTCTCAGGCCTAGACCGGGATATCACTTTCGGAAGAGACGGCTCGGTTTCACTGCGTGTCCGTCCCGATTTTCTCGCCAAGAATCAAAAACCTGGTCCACTTTCACCGATCATTTCCATTCGGCCTCTCCGGGACATTTTTTTAGCCCCCGGCGATCCGGATTTTTCTAACTGCCCGGTACGCGCGCTTAAGGCTTACTTGTCGCGCACCGCTCCGTTTCGAGCATCAGCTCCGAAGTTGTTGTTTATTTCGATCATTTCAGCCCGAAATAAAGACTTTGCAAAACCACGCTTTCCAGATGGTCTTCCACACTTATAAGGCATGCTTATCAGTGGTGGCAGACACAAAAAGGGGGGGGGGGGCAGTCAGTCCTTCCTCCTCGATCACCTCGTACGCACGAGGCTTGAGCGTGGGCAACTTCCTTAGCTGTCCTCAAGTCTGGAAGGATGTCAGACGTCCTCAAAGCTGCATACTGGACGACTCATGATGTCTTCCTCAGCTACTACCTCCGGGGCATTGCCAGCACTTATCCGGATGGTACCAACTGCCTCCCAGCTATGGTTGCCGCAGGCCAGATACTTCCAAGAGATTAATGTGAGTATCCCACCGCCTTTATGTGCAATCTGCCATTTATGTGAGTTGAGGTAAGAATATGTGATTGAATCGAAAATTTCAAAACTAAATTTTCATTTAATTAATATACTTACTCAACTCACATCGTTTATACCCTCCCATCCATCCCCGCTAACATTATATGTGTTACAGGTGTGTGTTTCCGTGGGGGAATGACGGCCGGTAGCAGGACCGCGCATGTGCGGGTTACCGGTAGGGGAGGTGACTCCCGTCCTTGACTACGGATTGTTTTTCTTAGGGAGTTACTTCCCCCCTTACCAGGGTCGAGTACTACTTCAATATCTTAGCAATGAACTGAAGTTAATGCCATTTATGTGAGTTGAGTAAGTATATTAATTAAATGAAAATTTAGTTTTGAAATTTTCGATTTTGGGTCATAAAAGATACGCTCATCACATGTAATTATTACACACACACACATGCACATGCACAATCACACACATATATGGGTGCGTCTCAGAAACTGATCCTTTTGTGTGTGCCATAATCAAATTAGCCCACAATTGAAACATACTGAATTTTAAATCATGATATTGGTATGTTTGAGAAGTAAAATGAATAAAGAAATAGTACAAACAAAACTGAGTATTTTGCATGATTATTATGAAGGTTGTTTTGCGAAAGAAATGATTAAATGCGTGAAAAATGGAGGTCTGATCTGTGACATGAACCATCAACTAGTTTTGTACCTCACTACAAGAATCGTTTAGAATGTCCAAGGACTGCTATTTTTGTTATGTGTGTTTGGTTTAAGTGTACTTGACAGTTGAAATGTTATTTTGTCCACAGAATTGTTTTTTTAAACGAAATTAATCGCTTGAAAGTTTGCCATCACTGTCGTAACATATGTTTCCACACGCGTGCAACAGCAACAAGTCCTAAATTTGAACTTTAGAATTTGCATATTCATTTTCAACACGATCTTGACATGAAAGGGCATAGAAAATCGCTAAGCTAAATGTTATTTAAGTATTATTTTCTCAAAATTGCATCTGCAAACTAAGTTGAAAGTTGCGCAATATGACATGCTTCTTCAAAATTCCGTTACGATGGTGAACGGTTTTGCAAATAATGTTCAGAGTTTTGAAGAAAGATTAGAACTATTTTGCGCGTAGTGACTTAGAGGTGCGGGTGACTACGCATGCGCAGTTACAGAGAGAAATAGTTCAGCTTCCAGCAGCGAAGAAAGATTTCGAGAATGTTTCCGAAGTCTGTGATTTTGTTACGACAGTGATCAACACCCAAGGTTCTTAAGAAAAGGTGAGTTTTTGCTGCTATGATATTCTATGAAGTGAAAAATTAGGCTAAACATTTGTTAATAATAGTTTTTCTTTCGATTTCACCTAGTCAAAACTTGACTAAATGTTTTAACATAGAGGGGGAATCGAAACGAGGGTCGTGGTGTATGTGTGTGTGTGTGTCTGTTTGTCTGTGCGTGTGTGTGTGTAGAGCGATTCAGACTAAACTACTTGACCGATCTTTATGAAATTTGACATGAGAGTTCCTGGGTATGATATCCCCGGACGTTTTTTTCTTTTTTTCGACAAATACTTTTGATGACGTCATATCCGGCTTTTTGTAAAAGTTAAGGCGGCACTGTCACACCCTCATTTTTCAATTAAATTGATTGAAATTTGTGTAAAGCAATCTTCGACGAAGGCCGGACTTCGGTATTGCATTTCAGCTTGGTGGCTTAAAAATTAATTAATGACTTTGGCCATTAAAAATCTGAAAATTGTAATAATTTTTTTTTTTTATATAAAACGATCCACATTTACGTTCATCTTATTTTACATCATTTCCTGATTCCAAAAACATATAAATATGTTATATTTGGATTAAAAACAAGCTCTGAAAATTAAAAATATAAAAAATTATGATCAAAATTAAATTTCCGAAATCCATTTAAAGGAACGGTAAGTGTCAATGTTTTCTTTAATTGTAAAAGTTGTATGTTCAATGGAATGGTAAGTCTGAACAAAATAATTACTTTATTTTGTTTTTAGCCAGTGAATGTGGATGCATCAAAATCTTGATAGACATTAAACAAATTCATGTTAGTGAAACTAGTACACATATTGCATCAATCTTTAGTTGAAATCGCAGGTACTTGCATGTTTCAGGTGCAAGAGATTCGACCTGATGAACTGGTGGTAACGTTCCTTCGAAGGAAACCGGAGGGGAACTACTATTGCTTTCTAGGGATCGATGATATTTCCTTAGTCCCTACATCTGATGCAACCATGATTCGTGACCCCACCTTCAATGCCAGGGGGCATTATTTCTTTTAAAATAAATTAATTAACTGCAAGTGGCAACTGTTCTATATGTAACCAATGCCTTTGGTTTATTGTCTCAACAATTGAATGAACCACTTTTGAACATTTGCATTCTTCATGTCAAACCTTATAATACATGTCTGGTTGTTCGTTTCCGAGTTACGTGGGTGATGAACTTTTCATTAATGTTTCTCTTTTTTGGGGCCAAGTTTGCTTGATTTTGTCCAGCTTTTTTTCTTTCTGTTCCTATTTTAGTGTTTGGCATTTTACCTAAGAAGAATCTGGTTGCAAAATCAGCTTCATTTAGTAAAGTTTGTGGGAAAAAGCATAACCGTTTCTTTGTTACAAAAGTGATGTTTCCATGTTACATCGGTGACCATTTTGCATTCTTTTGGGATAACTTTCTAACATTTTGTCTTAGAGCAACAAATCTTTGTATATATGCTATTGTGAAGGTTAAATGTCAATAAAACTGAATGAATGCCATGTATCAACATGTTCTGATCAGGATATCATTAATTAATTTTCATTTTTGTATTGAAATTTTGACGAATGCATGGAACTTTGAAAAAAACATTATTTTGTTGTTTGCATGTAGTCATTTCATATTGAACTCTATAATGGCTTGTGATTCAACAATAATAACTGAATAAAAGTCGTTTTCAGCCTTATAAATGCAGTTTTTTTGTCTTTTATTTTTTCCATGTTACACGGGTGATTTTGCACACATGGTCCAAATAATGCTCAATATATGGCAAACTAAAGGCAATGTTATATTTTTTCTTGTTTAAACTGAAAAGGTACACCCTGAGAAGTGTGTAAATAGTATTATCAAAGTTTTCTGGGAAGATTTTACTTTTGGTGATAATGTCACAAACAGAGGACGAGATTCTGAGACGCACCCATATCCAAATACTCACACACAAACATAAATATACACATACAGACACCCACAATCACACACATAATTATATACACACACACGCATACACACACACACATACAGACACGCCACACACACACACACACACACACACAGAAACGAACACGCACTCACAACCACGCACAAAGAATGAAAGATTCTTGGCAAGCATAGTAACCGAGACTTGTAATAGGTGGAACGTCTTGGACCAGAAACATGGACTTTCTTTTACGTGTTCCGTGACGTTATTGTAGGTTTGACGTCATAATGACACAGGAGCGAAAGAAAAAGACGAAGGACACGAGGGCAAGCAAACATTTGTTTTGGGGGATCAGGAAAACAGGGGGAGGTAAGGCCCGGAAGATAAGAGTTACGGAACTTGTTCACAATCGTCACTATGCTGTGCATTGATCGGTGTCGGATCCTTTTAAGAGCTTTCTAAATTAATTCTAAAAAGAATGACGCATACAGGAAAAAGAAATAGAAATTATAACTCGGAAACAAACATGAATGGAGATGTTAGAATGTCATCATGAAGAGGATTTGATGCCAGGAAAAATCCTAAATATTTGGTGCAAATGACAATCATTGAGTTAGTGTACATCCCCATCCACCCCCACCCCCCTCCCGCACCGACAATTTGTTGAACATGATCCTTTAAATGATAAACCTTGTGTCCTCATTTTCTTTAATTTTGGCATTTGGGAATGGTTACTCAAACAAGAATTCACATGGTGGTCGTCGAGCACCATTAAAGTGTGTTCATGACATGATCAGTTACCTGCCTTCCTTGAGAAAGATTGAGCTTATTGAGCAGCATGTCAAACTTCATCCCTTTACACCCTTCGAGAATGGTAAGGAAGGCTTGCACGGTAAGAGTTACCTCCCCTTTCAGTGGATTAAAAAGCAAGTTACCTCCCTTGGTTTCTGGAACCTTAATCCTGTACTTGTTTGATTTTTTCTACCTAATTTATTCTTCTGATAAGACCAATAGAGAATCTCTAATGTCACTGGCACTATATGCTTGCTACAGATGAACAGGTGGCGTTGTCCTGGCCTTGCACTATATATCGTATTCGATAATGGTGGAGGCACATATTATCTGAGAAAGGATACAATTAATCAAAAACAAAAAACTAAAACCAAGGTGCATATCTGTGGCTTCTTGGCTGTGTGCATGCACATTATCAGTTGTTCCTTAATCCTCTTGCTCTCCGACTCTGAGGTATGGCATCATCACACACACACACACACACACACACACACACACACACACACACACACACACACACACACACTTACATTCATTCTTATCAACTGTAAAGGACCCGGCTTCACCCGGGTATTTGCTGGCCAATTAAAAATGGATATTCTGAGATATTTATAGGGTGTTTGCCCGGGTTTTAGTGCCATGAGTTCCTTCCTTTCCTTCTTTGAGAAGGTTCGAGATCATTGAGCAACAGGTTAACAAAATAAGAGCTACCTCCCTTTGATCCTAGAACCTTCCTTTTTGAGACCTGATTTTGTCAGATTTTATAATGTCTTAAAGCTGTAGTCTATCTATGACCATCAGGGGCTGAGTGTTTGAAAAGATAGGGCTCAGAAGCATGTGCAAAATTCCGTACAGCGAAGATGGTCTGAAACCCAACCTTTATACTGCCTGCATCAGACCTTGACAGCTGAATTCATTCAATGCTTGACTTTTGCTGTGGTAACTTCTTGTTTGCTCTCTCAGGGCTGAGCATACTTCATATTCAAGAGGGATCGAGGCCGTTGTGCTGACCGATTCGCCAGTCTTGACTAAGATGAAAAAGTTAACATTATTCTATGCTAAGGTGAAAATACCATTCATGCGTTGCAAAAACGTCAAAATTGCCTTTAAAATTTGCCATTATTTTGCAAACATGTGTATGCCACCATGCTACATGATATTTGGCTTATTTAGTACAGCTGTTTTTCAACCAACCACATTTGTTTCGTGCCATATAAGGAAGTGCTACATCACAAATGTTGCGTACACATCATTTTCGGTTGGCGACGAAACGAAGTTCGAACACACCAGAAACACAAACGACTTTCGTTGATTTGGGCGTTTCTACGAATCTGCTTTCGTTGGCTTTGTAATCATGTTTTGGCTATATCTGTATGGAAACATTTAATGTTTTGGCTATATCTGTATGGAAACATTTAATGTTTTGGCTATATCTGTATGGAAACATTTAATGTTTTGGATATAGGTTACCTGATTGTTATTTTATCCCAAGGTCGCTTGTTCGAATCTGGGACGGGACGGACGCGGGTCAACTTTATGTGCAGACTCATAGATGGTATCCATTTGCCACCCCCTTGTCACCACAGTGGCACTTAAAATACCTTGGTCATTCTGCCATTAGTGCAGGTGACTGATTACACCTAAACATTCAGACACTTGGGTAGCGCGACTCTGTTGCTGCTAGCTTTCCACTGGGAGGAAGCGACCCGAATTTCCCAGCGATGTGACAATAAAGTAATATTCCAAAGTGAAAGCAGGGTTTCATTTACTAGTGCGCCCTGCGCCATTGGCGCATTACATCTGAAAATGTCCCATCACAATTCCCTTCAGTGCGCCAAAGGGCGCATTGAGATTACCTACCACTGCGCCATCAAATGTACATTTTATATCGGATTAAACACACACACACACACACACACACACGCACATACACACACACACATTACAGAGATATATCTATATATATATACGACTTGTGTCTGTGTGTCTGTGTCTTCGCGATGCACGGCCAAAGTTCTCGATGGATCTGCTTCAAATTTGGTGGGCTTATTCAGAGAGACCCCGGACACAACCTCATCGATGAGATATTTCAACACGTGCTCTCAGCGCGCAGCGCTGAACCGATTTTGATTCCACCTCAGCTATCCGGGCCCCCATACAGCTACCCGGGCCCCCATACCGACACACCAAAGCCAAAGTTCTCGGTGGATCTTTTTCAAATTTGGACACCGTATTCAGCTACACCCGGGACACAATATCATCGATGAGATATTTCAACACGTGCTCTCAGCGCGCAGCGCTGAACCGATTTTGGTTTTTGTGTTCATTTCACCATTCCCAGTAACTCTTCCTTATCTTCTCCATGTTTTCAGCGTTTACCTCCCTTCCTTCGTATGGTGCACTATAGTATGAGGGGGCAACTTCGGATATTCCCGGCGTTCTGTTACTATTTTTAGAAGGTCACCGCAGTGTCCAGAACGTAAATTGGACCCGTAAATTATCCTCACTGTAAAAGTGCAAAGGTCGAATCAATTTATAGCCACGCGAAAAATACACTGTCATCTATCTCTCTATAGATACGGCTTCTCTGTGTTTGTGTGTGTGTGTGTGTGTGTGTGTGTGTGTGTGTGTGTGTGTCTCTATGTGAGCAACACCTGGGGATTGTTCAGTTCTGTTTGTGATGTGGTCTGGCGGCTTTTGCGTATTTGTATGTACTGGCCTTCCTTTGAAAAGCCATAACAGTTCAAAAGGGCTTACAGATAAGCTCTAAATTGCTCAATCCTGTTTGAGTGGAGTTCGCCTCCAAAGGTGATTAACACGGTTACATTCGTCGACAAGGATGGGACTCGATATGGTCAGGAATGGCATTATGGCCACTGAATCATTTTCGTGCTGTTCCCATTCCACGAATCTGGGAGGGACCTAAGCTTGGCGGGTCCATTGTTCGGACCCGGCGAAGCCGGCGTACGGCTCTAAGTACTTCTTCCCGGCGAAGCCGGCTACCCGGCGAAGCGGGTATTCATCTAGTATACGATATAGCGTCTAATTCTCAAATGGCACCATATTGCACCATTTTGCATCATTGGTCAAAACGCATACAGGCCGCTGGCGCTTCTTGCCTTCAACTATGTCCCATCGGAATTTGGTTGAGTGGGACAAATGTCCCATTGCCTCTCTCTCCCAGGCTAAACCCTGGAAAGTGATTGTGATCATCTGTTTGTTTGTTCAATACCTGACACTGCTCATTATCACTGCATTTATCCTTTTATGCAGATTTAACAAAAAGCGAGGAAGTTTTAGGTTCAAAAGTCTAAAAAGTTTGTTTTTGTTTGTTTAAGCTTTTAAACCTGCAGTTATTATTCTTTCATGAACAGTTGGGAAGAGGTAGATCAGATTTGAAGAAGAAAGCATTAGTCTTGTGCACTTAATTAAGTGCTCAACTGGGAGGCAA
Organism: Littorina saxatilis; assembly: GCF_037325665.1. Classification (NCBI taxonomy): domain Eukaryota; kingdom Metazoa; phylum Mollusca; class Gastropoda; order Littorinimorpha; family Littorinidae; genus Littorina; species Littorina saxatilis. The sequence goes on along the minus strand of NC_090252.1, from coordinate 26,225,834 downwards.
CCAAACCACGTCAACCAGCCAGAGGTACAAGCATGTGCACTGACGACTTTCAAACCATGTACACTTCAACTTGGTGGCAATTTGCATTTCTTTATTCACGATAAAAAAGAAAAACAAATAATTTTCTGACGTAAATTTACATCTGTCTGTTTCTGCTTCATTTCTTTTTCTTGTATGTTTTTTAAGTGCACAAGAGAAGAAAGGCAGCAACATAAGGCAGTAATATTAAGGCAGTAATATTAAGTAAAATAAACAAAGCAGATCCACTGGGAGCATTTAGGTCAAAATATGAAACCTCTAATCAGATACTTCTCACAGAGTAGAGATTGATGCAAGACTGTCCACTCAGATCTGTTGATAATTTCTCCCTGTAACCATTAGAACTAGCATTCCTGTATGTCGGTACCTGGCTGAAGTAAACAGTAGTAAATCTTATCGACACCATTAAAGTTTAATGAGTATACCTAAACAGTTTTTGTCCCATAAAAAAGGGAAATAACATTTTTAAAAAGCAAGTAAAACAAGCAGACATTGCAAATTTGTGTTCAATATGATGTGTATTGGTTAGACTTGGTGTCAAAGTGATCCTCAATATGATGTGTATTGGTTAGACTTGGTTTCCTAAGACTGGTAAAGTGATCTTGAATATGATCAGGCAAGGGTGCAGGGGGGAGTGTAGCCCTTATAGCTGTTGTGATGATGGCCTGTTATAGCCCTTAATCAAGCTGCTGTCATGATGGCATAACTACTGTCCGTTTATGTGCTGCTAACGTCGTCAGTGCTAGGGGATGTGTTGCTTGTCTGGCTCTCAATCATTGTGTTGCTGTTGATGATGTCATCCTGACTCTTGCCATCCTGACTCTTGTCATCCTGAGTCTTGTCATCCTGGTTGCTGGTCACGTCGTCAGTGCCAGGGGATGTGTTGCTTGTCTGGCTCTCAATAATTTTGTTGCTGTTGATGATGTCATCCTGACTCTTGCCATCCTGACTCTTGTCATCCTGAGTCTTGTCATCCTGGTTGCTGGTCACGTCGTCAGTGCCAGGGGATGTGCTGCTTGTCTGGCTCTCAATCATTTTGTTGCTGTTGATGATGTCATCCTGACTCTTGTCATCCTGAGTCTTGCCATCCTGACTCTTGTCATCCTGAGTCTTGTCATCCTGACTCTTGCCATCCTGACTCTTGTCATCCTGAGTATTGCCATCCTGACTCTTGTCATCCTGACTCTTGCCATCCTGACTCTTGTCATCCTGAGTCTTGTCATCCTGACTCTTGTCATCCGCCACACTGTCGTCAGCGCTGTCGTCTTTTACCTCATCATCCTTGTCGTCAGCGCTGATGTCAGCGCTGTCGTCAGTGCTGGCGTCAGCGCTGTTGTCAGCGCTGTCGTCAGCGCTGTCGTCAGCGCTGTCGTCAGCGCTGTCGCTGTCGTCAGCGCTGTCGCTGTTGTCAGCGCTGTCGCTGTCGTCAGCGCTGTCGTCAGCACTGTCGTCTTTCACCTCATCATCATTGTCAACAGTCGTGTCGTCATCAGTGCTACTTTTGTCATCATTGACCTCTTTGGAGTTGATGTCATCGTCACTGACAAGGAAAGTGACTCTGGTGTCGCTCAGCACCCTGTAGACATGGATGTGATTTACATCATCAGCTTTTATTTTGATGTCACTGAATTCAAACACTGCACAGCAATACATTGGGATAACCAAGGTAGAAAAACGTAACTATGAGGCAAACACTGGAAATACCCATTTGGGGGAGAGGCACTTTTACGCTTACACCTTTATGTAAATAAACAGTTTGAACATGTTTTATGCTTTGTTTTTTTCCATCAAAAATGTACATGCGATAAGAGAGCAGACATCAGCCTTCAAATGCACTGCAAATTTTAGAAGAATTTACAAGTATCTTTTTTCCTTGAAGGCTTTGATCGCAAACATTAAATTAAGGATATTTTGAGTGGACTGGGCAAGTTTTGTGTGTGTGCAGTTAGTTTTTAGTCTGGTATCTTTCCTTTATAAAGGATCTCAATATTAACAAGTCGCGTAAGGCGAAAATACAACATTTAGTCAAGTAGCTGTCGAACTCACAGAATGAAACTGAACGCAATGCCATTTTTCAGCAAGACCGTATACTCGTAGCATCGTCAGTCCACCGCTCATGGCAAAGGCAGTGAAATTGACAACAAGACCGGGGTAGTAGTTGCGCTAAGAAGGATAGCACGCTTTTCTGTACCTCTCTTTGTTTTAACTTTCTGAGCGTGTTTTTAATCCAAACATATCACATATATGTTTTTGGAATCAGGAACCGACAAGGAATAAGATGAAAGTGTTTTTAAATTGATTTCGACAATTTAATTTTGATAATAATTTTTATATATTTAATTTTCAGAGCTTGTTTTTAATCTAAATATAACATATTTATATGTTTTTGGAATCAGAAAATGATGGAGAATAAGATGAACGTAAATTTGGATCGTTTTATAAATTATTTTTTTTTAACAATTTTCAGATTTCCAAAAATAATGTCATCTTATTCTTCGTCATTTTCTGATTCCAAAAACATATACATATGTTTTATTTGGATTACAAACAAGCTCTGAAAATTAGAAATATGAAAATTATGATTAAAATCAATTTTCCGAAATCGATTTAAAAACAATTTCATCTTATTCCTTGTCGGTCCCTGATTCAAAAAACATATAGATATGATATGTTAGGATGAAAAACAAACCGTCAGGAAGCTAAAAAGAATAGACATACAGAAAAGCGTGTAATCCTGCTCAGCGCGACCACTACCGCACTATTCTGCATGGCTTGTCGATTTCACTGCCTTTGCCACGAGCGGTGGACTGACGAAACTACGAGTATGTGGTCTTGGTGAAAAACGCAGTGCGTTCAGTTTCATTCTGTGAGTTCGACAGCTTGACTAAATGTTGTTATTTCGCCTTACACGACTTGTTTTATTATTACAGGGAGGCTTAATTGGCAACAAATAGTGCACCTCTCAATGCTTGTTTCTCAAATATACAACTTACCTATTCATCTGGACTTCTCCATCTGTCATAGTGCTGACCTTCTGTCCGGTCTGCCCAGAGAGCTCTATCACACTGAAACAACAACAACCAGAGAGTGCAACAACACACTGCAGCCTGTCCGTTCTAATTCGCACTGAAACAACAACATGAACCAGAGAGTGCAACAACATAATTACTGCAGCCTGTCAGTTTTATCACACTGAAACAACAACACTAATAATCAGAGAGTTAGGTACAACACAATGCAGCCTGTCATTATTATCACACTAAAACAACAACTACTACTAGATAAGCTCGGTACAGCACGGTGCCTGTCTGTTCTAAAGCTAGGTGCAATGCAGTGCATCCTGTTAGTTCTGTCATACTGAACAACAAGGCCTATTGCTACGTACACAGTGAACAACCCACTTCAGATAAAACCGGCACGGTTGGCCTAGTGGTAAGGCGTCCGCCCCGTGATCGGGAGGTCGTGGGTTCGAACCCCGGCCGGGTCATACCTAAGACTTTAAAATTGGCAATCTAGTGGCTGCTCCGCCTGGCATTATGGGGTTAGTGCTAGGACTGGTTGGTCCGGTGTCAGAATAATGTGACTGGGTGAGACATGAAGCCTGTGCTGCGACTTCTGTCTTGTGTGTGGCGCACGTTATATGTCAAAGCAGCACCACCCTGATATGGCCCTTCGTGGTCGGCTGGGCGTTAAGCAAACAAACAAACAAACAAACAAACTTCAGATAAAATTGGTCAGATATGCAAGTTCTTTCCGTCTTCCCTCTTCCTGTACCGGGAGGTGCATTTAGTTTGGTAACAATTTCGAGCGCAGGAATGTGGGTGCTACTTGACGGCATATTGTATACACTCATTTCATGTTAAAACAAAAAGAAGTAACTGTCCTTGTGGAGCATGTTGAGGGGTAACACTATAAAGTTAGGGCTTACTCACATTTGACAGCCGTTCAGGGTGTTGATGGTGATCTGGGATGCTTCAATGTTCACAGGATACGCCGGGCACTGACCTGGTAACATGCACAACGGCCTTAATAAGGACTTCACCAGCTATAAACCCAAAAGTCCAAACATTGTTTCTCCCTCTGGCTTTATTTGTATTGGTGTGCTGTTGAAGCTTTTTACCTAAATACTTCTGACATCATCACTGGTCTCTTTTTTTTTTAAAGAAAATAAGTACATGTAGTCAGGCTGTTGATTGTTTGTATGTGTCTCAAGTGGAGGGATGGCCTTGTCCCAAGTGGAGGGATGGCCTTGTCCCAAGTGGAGGGATGGCCTTGTCCCAAGTGGAGGGATGGCCTTGTCCCAAGTGGAGGGATGGCCTTGTCCCAAGTGGAGGGATGGCCTTGTCCCAAGTGGAGGGATGGCCTTGTCCCAAGTGGAGGGATGGCCTTGTCCCAAGTGGAGGGATGGCCTTGTCCCAAGTGGAGGGATGGCCTTATCCCAAGTACAAGCCTGGCAAGAGTTGCCCGAGATATAACATCTGAATTGTTTCACAGGAAGGAGTGTGCCTTGCTACATGCTTTGAACCAGGTTTGCAAAGACTCACCTGCACTTTCCAAACCCTTCCTGGAATATCGCAGGAGAGCATAAGCAATGTCTTAAATGACTTAAGAATGCACATGTATGCCTGATGTGTATTCACGATGCTGTTACAGTTTGAAAGATATGCGTCCAGCAGTTCCTCAAATGTGGCAATTTTTGTCGCCTGACAATAAAAACGTCATGCTTAGTTCCTTTTGACAAGTCGTATGGGCGTCTACATTATTGTACGTTACATAACATATGAAACAAAAGATTAGGACTAATATAAGCGTAGTTGTTTGTGAAAGAAAGTTGTGCGTACTGACCAGGCATGGTGTTCAGCTTGCCCAGCTTGGCCAGCTGGCTCTTGGTCCACTGGTCGTCGTCCAGGATGTCGAACAGGTCATTGTCTTCAGCGCTGCGCCAAGATCCATCACTGTGACTGCCCGCCGACACGTCTTCTTGGCTGGTGGATTCGTTGCTGTCAGATTCGTTGCTGTCAGATTCGTTGCTGTCAGATTCCTCGCTGTCAGCACTGTCAGAATCATCTGTGCTGTTATCGTCAGCGTCATCTTTGCTGTTATCGTCATCTTTGCTGTTATCGTCAGCGTCATCTTTGCTGTTATTGTCAGCGTCATCTTTGCTGTTATCGTCAGCGTCATCTTTGCTGTTATTGTCAGCGTCATCGTTGCTGTTATCGTCAGCGTCATCTTTGCGGTCATTGTTAGCATCATCTGTGCTGTCAGCGTCATGCAAGACATTGAAGAGAACCCCGTCATCCTTGTCGCTGTCAGTATCCACATCGCCCTGTTTTTCCGGACTGCTTCCCGCGTCACTGCTTGCCACTTTTGTGCTGTTGTCGGCCAAGTCGCCAGGGGCGATCTCTTTGGAACTGGTACCATTCACGTCGGCCTGAATGTTCGTCAGCAGCTCCTCGATGAAAACGGGGTCCTCGATTAAGTCGTCCAAGTTGTCGTAGATGGCGGCCACCACGGCGGGCGGGAGGACGGCAGGGGCGGCAGGCACAGCGGGGGTCCCTGCTATGCTGGCTCCATTGGCAACGTCACACCACCTGCACACTGGCAAAAACACCCACACTTCGTCACACACTCACGACGAGGACAACAAACACCGCAGCTTCAAACCAGCAACACGTACCCGCTACTGGTTATATAAAGACAAGAAACCAACACGCTGGTTATATAAAGACAAGAAACCAACACGCTGGTTATATAAAGACAAGAAACCAACACGCTGGTTATATAAAGACAAGAAACCAACACGCTGGTTATATAAAGACAAGAAACCAACACGCTGGTTATATAAAGACAAGAAACCAACACGCTGGTTGGATGGTTGTTGGTTTTTCATGTTGCTTCAACCTAGTTGGCTATTCCGGGGCGATTTATCACAACCATAAACGACCCTTTCCAATTATATCACGTGGCAATAAGGACAAGTGCACTTCCTTCATTGTCATCGTTCCTTTCATCAATTCAAGATTCTTTTGAAAAGTTTAACTTAATTCAGCATTTGGGATAGAACGACGGCGTCACAGTCATAAATTTGAACGAGAGAGTTTAAGTATTTATTAACTAACCGTGGCGCACGAACATTTTGAGCAAACAGACTTTTTGTTTATTCTGCAAGCTCCAATTTTAGCCTCGTGACTTTGACTCTTCATTTTCTGAATATGAAAGTATGCACGCAAAGCTGGCTACGTCTCACACGTCGTCTCCGATGTGGCTGTACACGGGCTACGTCTCACACGTCGTCTCCGATGTGGCTGTACACGGGATGTGACTACGAGCCCTCCACTTGGACACATACCAAAACGAACAGCCCGGGAGGCTCTCTGTGCATAGTTGGAATTATTTAATGAATCAATTTCGTAAAAGCCACTAGTGGATTTTTAAGAAATGTATTCAGCTAAAAATTGTAACTCCCCACAGCAAGCAGTCAGGGTGTTAATTTTTGATATGTGACCAATTTGGGGGATGGTCTTATCCCATTTTAAAACCTGGCCAGATCGGAGAAGTTGAGCCTAACATTTCACGAGGTGGGGTGTAGGCAATAATAGAACTATTAAATAAACACATGTTTGGTCTAGTTATATTGTACAGCTGTTACCGAAAGTATCTGAGTCCTCGTGCAAATGTTTCAAAACAAACCAATGTGTACACATGTAAGGCAAGTTTTGCGATATTACAATTGGACCTGTCAGTTTCGAGTAAGTCAAATTATGAACATAATTTATCATTAAAATGTATTTTGGCAAAGCTAGTAATATGGAACAGCACGCGAGAAAAGGTTTGCAATGAAATTCCCAAGCTAGTATTTAATCACTCAAAATCTATACTAAATTGGGTTAAACTAAATTTGCATTCGTTTACCATTCTCAGACTGTACATCCAACTACACAATGAGCTAGGTATCAAAATAAAGCCTTATTAATGTTATCAACAATATTTCTACATCAATTTAAATCAAGAAAACTGGCGCAGGAAAAGACATCCTATGTAAAAATGATTACTATAGAGTTGGGCAATCTCCTGCTTACTTATTAGTATGAGCATGACAAGAGAAATGTTGACGCTAGCATTATTACCTTACCAGTATCTAGGGTAAGTGACTTATAGAAAGGAGAGAAACGTTCAATAGGTACGAATATTAAGGAAAATAGGGTGGCTTACGTGCAAGGAGGAAGAAGCAGGAAATGCTGATAGCTGATGCCATTGCTGTGGTGAGGAGGACAGACGATAGGGACTACAACACACCAGGTGGCGAGGGGCTGCTCTCTGTGTAGTGGCGCCTGATGACCAAGACGACCCTCTATATACCCAGCTCACGACGTCGTCACGTCTCTCTCCTGTCTACCGTGACAGCTCGCCACGCGCTGTCGCGTCACCCTAATTTTGTCTTACATCCGTCCTCTAACTATTTTTATTTTTCAACAGATTTACATACATTTTTTCCCCCGCGCCTCTGCTGCTCACCGAGAATAGTATCACGAATATAGCGATAGCGACGAACGTGACAGCAACAGGATTAAACGGTTACTCAGCTAAACGCCTAATGTCTTCAGCCTAACTGGCTTCTCTTGGGACATTGGAACAAGACGATCTCGAAAAGGCAATGATGGACACAGCCTAAAAGATGCTTGACAAGCCCTTTCCTTTGTCATACAAGTTACACGTAGTTCTTGCCAGTGTGAGCCTGTTTGACCAAAATTTAGATCAATTCGAATAAAAAAATGAAGTCGCCACAGTGACGCCTCAACTTTTCTTATAAAATGGGATATGGCGTCATCAAAGACAATTATGGAAAACATTAAAAAGAACACCTATGTGGAAATATCATCTGGAAGAATTCACATATAAAGTTTCATAAATATGTCACCCACACCCACACACACACACACACACAAATACACACACACACAAACAAATACACACACACACACACACACACACACACACACACACACACACATACGCTTGTCTCGATTTTCAGTCTTTGTGAAAATATTTAGTCAAAAATTGATTATAGCCTAGGCTACGTAAAAATGACAGCCACAGTTTTCATTCGAACAAGTACCATTTTTATAGTCCGATGGGGGGTGTCTGTGTTGTAGGTTCCACTGTATCGACACTACGTCATGTAAACTCAATCTGTTTTCTGAATAAGTTAGGGGAATAAACGGCCTTTCTAGTCATATAATAGGTTTTACGATAAACGGCCTCATCAGAAAGAGCTGCCCTCAAACGCATGTGTAAAGTGTTTTTTTTATGACGAGTAGTGTAGAAGTGGAATGGGAAAGACGTAAAACCCAACCTTATGAGTTATTTATAATATGCGGACTGTTAGCAAATCATAACAAACATGTCGAGAAAAAAGATATTAATCATGAGCCTTCAGGCGAATGCTGATATCGTTTGTGAGACATGTCTGTTATCATTTGTTAACAGTCAGCATATTAGAAATAACGGTTTTATTACCGTTTATGTCGACCAAAAGAAACTTCGCAGCGACCCCGCGAATTACGGACAGAACAGCCGCAATGTGAACTTGAGCGCTCCTACCTGATTATGCCTGTCAGTCAAAGAATTCTCGTGACCTGGGTCAACCAATCTGAGTCACACACCTGACGTAATGAATATTCACAGGTCAAATGCGTTTGACACACAACAATCTCACAAGATAAACCATGTTGAACATTGCTTCGGTTTTTCTTGTTGAACAGAGAGCGACAGATTTAGAACCGACTCCCGACGGATGGGAAATGACGTAAAGATACATTTGAGGTAAAGCGAGTGACGCAGTTTCACTTGATTTTTCCGAACTTTGACCATTTAGATTTCAAGTGAGCGGGTCAGCATTGCACACTCAGAGGGTGGGTGTTGCCTTGTTCCATAAAGCACCCACCGACAAAACTCGTTTTTCGGTATTTTTTAGATAACGAGAGTATTATCTGACAGCATTTGAAGTGTCATTCTTCAGAATAAATCACACTGATATTGTTGATTTAAATTTTAACTTTTTCTTGTTTATTTTTAGCGTGATAAACAAATAAGGTCCCTATCTGATCTGTTTCTTTTTGTCTTTAATTCTGTCTTATCTATCTAACCCACCCCATTACAGAAACTCTGTCGGCCATTGCATAACAATAGTGTGTAAAAATACAACGGACGGCATCTAGACAGAAGGCTGTGATTGGCATTCCGTCCACAGTGGGTCACCTCGTGAATATCTCCCAGGCGAGCCTATTCAATAACTACTTGGTAACTGCAACAGTTGGTCACACCAGGCAGTTCTGCAGAAGAGTGGCTGATGAATCCAGAAATGTATATGCTGAACATGTATGCCATTTGACAATAGGCTTATTTAGTACAGGCTTTTTTCAACCAACCACATTCGTTTCGTGCCATATAAGGAAGTGCTCCATCACAAATGTTGCGTACACGTCATTTCCGGTTGGCGGTGGAACGAAGTTCACACCAAAAACACAAACGACTTTCGTTGATTTGGGCGATTCTACGAATCTACTTTCGTTGACTTTGTAATCATGTTTTGGTTATTTATGTATGGAAACCTTTAATCTTTTGGATAGCCTACAGGTTACCTGATCGTTATTTTAACTGTTCATATCTTCCTACTTTCGTGGTTGAAAACGACGTTAAACACCAAATAAATAAAGAAAGAATCTTTCTACTTTCAGGTCTGGAGTGGACGCTAAAGTCGATCTTTCACTGCATTTCTGTTGCATACATTTGCCCAGATTGCGCTTGGGAAAATCAAAGACATGGCGGCCCGGAGTCGGTTGCCGCTTCACTTCTTCTTCTTCTTTTCGATCGCCGATCACACTTGGAGTCCACCTCGCGCCCCCTAATTAGCGTAGAGGCGCGTCCCCCGTGTGGTGGATGGGGGAGCCTTCTCTACTAATTTCTGAGAGAAGGTCGCATCACTCTCGATGCCGTGAACCTAATTAGGATCTTTTTCTTGTTTCTTCTATATTTCTGCCTCCCCAAAGTCCTTTTACTTTCCTTTTCTCACCCATAAAATTCTTCACTTATTACCCTTGTTAAGTGGTTCTTGTATGGAATATAGTCAATGTTTGTAAAGATTTTAGTCAAGCAGTATGTAAGAAATGTTTAGTCCTTTGTACTGGAAACTTGCATTCTCCCAGTAAGGTCATATATTGTACTATGTTGCAAGCCCCTGGAGCAATTTTTTGATTAGTGCTTTTGTGAACAAGAAACACTTAACAAGTGGCTCTATCCCATCTCCCCCCTTTCCCCTATCCCATCTCCCCCCTTTCCCTCGTCGCGATATAACCTTCGTGGTTGAAAACGACGTTAAACACCAAATAAAGAAAGAAAGAAAGAACTTGGAGTCCAGATCTTGAGATATAATTAGTGGTCTTCTGCAGCGCAGCCACTGGCCCGTACAGCTTGTTGTGCAGGTACTCCGGCAATGGCCAGATTTCCTCTCTCAGCACCTGGTGGTTCCTGCAGTCTCGTAGGATGTGGGCCGTGTCCTGCTCTGCTTCTCCACAAGAACACATGGGGGAGGGCACAACATGCAGCTTCCCGTGGAGATGCTGGTTAAGTCTGTTGTGTCCCGTTCTCAGGCGGAAGATGACCACCTGCTGTGGTCTGGATAGCAGGTGGTAGCTGTCCTGTGGCTGGGGCGTCCTGTGCAGAGACTTAATGATGGTCTTCATCTCTGTCAGGCTCACAGGGTTGTTCTCTTGCTCATCTTCTGCACCCAGCTTTGCCATCCTGTCCGCCTCTTCGTTTCCTTGTACACCACAGTGGGAGGGGATCCATTGCAGTACAGAACCTTAGTACATTGCAGTACAGGACCGCTCATCTCGTCTCTTCTGCACAGTACCCCCAGTGCCATCGTTGACCCTCTTTGTGTTGGAAAAACACAGGCTGACCGGATTGGAGCGGAGGCAAGTCACGTGCCTGTCGATCGTAGCAGCGCTTCACAGATTGGTGCCTACGAGTGCGCTTCTGCATGGCTTCCCTGACCACTTTCTTACCAAGCTGCTTCTCAGTAGCTGCTGGGATGCGGCTTCTCGTCAGGTGTCCAAACATCAGCTGAGTAGGGCTGACATTTGTGTCTTGTGCGCAGGGATGTTGCTACAAATTCATACCTATAGGACAAATGTCCTGAGTTCTTCCGCATCAATAGGACATTTGACCGCTTTCAGAAAGTGTAATAGGACATTATGAATTCATGGAATTGTTCCAAAGTCATGCGCCCACACACACACGCACACACACACACCCACGCGCGCGCGCTGTAGAACACACACAAAATATAGTAAATACATCAACACAGCAGGGGCGGATCTGGGTTTTGAAAGGGGGGGGTGCAAAGTTCTTTTTTTTGTTTTTTTGTATCTTATCAGCGAAGGCGCGAAGCGCCGAACCGATGGCGCGAAGCGCCGAGCATGCTAGGGGGGTCCGGGGGCATGCCCCCCCGGAATTTTTTTTTAAAAAGGAAGCAAAATTGTGCAATCTGGTGCAATCTGAGCGTGTAAAGTGCTATTTTCAGGTGATACATTTTTCTTCTTTTTTTTTTTCTTCTTTTTTTTTTTTTTTTTTTTTTTGTCCCGCTGGGGGGGGTGCAATTGCACCCATTGCACCCCCCCCCCCCAGATCCGCCCCTGAACACAGTGTGCGTATAATGTTGTATTTGTTTAGTTTCAAAGAAACCACAAAAAAGAAACCAACATGAACAACTTCAGAGCTCGTACTTTGATTAAATCCTGCATGATTTGGATAAAAGTTGACAAACAAAATGATCGGTTTGATCTAATGCTGATCTTTTGCAGGCTTTAGTTTTTTTCAGCGGCATAATTCAGTGCTTCGTCTCGTATCGAAAACAAAAGCAGACTACAAATTTAGTCAGTTGGAGTTGTCTCCCGTACTCCTGTAGCATGCACTGATCTAAAAAGAATCCACTATTTTTAGATCAGTGCGCTGCACCGAGACGGTTATACCCAAACGGCGCATACCGCAAACGGTTCGGGAATTCCCGACAAAAGAAAAGATCCGCACAGCTGAACACGAGAGCGTTCGGTCTTTTAGAAGATTTGTATCTTGAAATGAAAATTAACGAATATCGCGCTGTCCGAAGGAATGGAGTACATATCGGACAATGACCACGCTCAGGCTAAAACGATAGGACATCTGACCGACATGCGGCAATGTGAATCGGACATTTGGGGATTTTCATCGTTATATGTCCGATGTCCGACGCCTAACGCCATCCCTGTTGTGCGGGAGTATTTCTCAGTTCCAGAAGGGCCTCATACACATCTGAACCACTCTGGATACACTTCAACATCAAGTGTTTCGCAGTCTTGACGGCAGCTTCCGCTTTCCCGTTAGCCTGGTAATGAGTTGGTGATGAAGTTGTGTGTATCACCCCCCATCTCTTCAGCCAGCGCTGGAAAACGTCAGACGTGAATTGCGATCCCTGGTCGGACACAATCTCTGTCGGGACACCATATCTGGCAAAATGGCTCAACAGTCATCAGCAGTTGTCTTGGGCAGGTAGTCGACCTCGATGAAATTGGAAAAATAGTCCACGGTCACCAGGTACTGCCTTCCCGAAATTTCGAAGAGATCTGTTCCGATTTTTGTCCAACACTGCTGTCCATCGTCATGCTGCTTCAGAGTCTCCTTCTGGTTCTGAGGCTTCATCCTCTGACAAGCCTCACAGTTGTCTGCTATCTGTTTGATGTCCTGTGTCATCGCTGGCCAGTACATCAGGTCACGGGCACGACGCAGCATGCTGTCATACCCCAGGGGAGCAGCATGCAGTCTCGTTTTCAAACATAATATATCAACAGAAAGAAGGACTACCAAACACAAAATGAAACTTCTAAGTGGTCCATATTTGCACAAATATCGTATCTCAATTGTTCAGATTTTGGAACTGACACAGTAGTTAGCTCCCTCATTTTTAGTCCCATGTTGTGCCTGCCAAACGGTTGTGTGACGTGTCTAGTGTGTTGGCGAAGTGTCTTGTGCTTGTCACTTCTCGCTTTCAGCCCTCACCGCTGGCTAGCACCGTCTGTCCTTTTTAGGACAATGCGAAAAGAGAGCAGAATGCGTCAGTCTCTCCTGCCAGTACAATTTAACCTCTCCACAACAAGCCCTATGTTGTGCCTCCATCGCGACGACAGGCGTAAACTGGGTACCGCAAGGCCCCAGGCTAGACTACAAGGACTCGGAGGAGGTTGGCCCCTAGACGTGCAGCATGCGGGCCCACCGGTGTGTGGAAACGCCCAGGTGCCCACGAACTATGGGTCAAATAGCCGGGCAGGATAGGCTCGTCAACCCTGGCAGGCAGCTATCCTAAGAGAAGACCACTCTGAATTCAAAACGAGGGTAGAGGAGGCTCATCATCCATGGAAGGAAACTCGTCTAGGAGAAGGAAAACTCCGAAATGAAACCCACGCAGTCCCTCGAAGACGGAACGGCACTGGCCTTTTTTAGGCGGGGAGCAGACCGGGTGCCTACGCTACCCTCGACAAATGGTTGTGTCATTAAAAAAAAAAAAAAAAAAAAAAAAAGTCCCATGTTGTGAGAATAGCTCGAATCTCCAGCGGCTGTCAAAAGTGAGAAAAAGTTCTTGAGAAAAAAAATCGTATCTTCATTTGTTTCAAGGGAGCGCCCCCCCCCCCCCCCCCCCAAAAAAAAAAATAACACACACACAAAAAAAAAACACACACGCTTCAGTTAAACTCTCCGACCTCTTCCGACTTCCAGCCGACTACCTAAAGTCGGGTGACATTCGTAGATGTGAGACCGAGGCATTAGATGTGGGAAACGGCTACTGCTATTTAACGAACACAGCACTATAGATAGTGAGATCTTAACACCAAAGCAGCCCTGTTCCGACCTTAAATACATCTAACCCACAATATCAATTCCGTGTCACGCGCGAAACGTGCGTTATGATGAAAAAGTACTATACAGAAACATTCTGTCACTGAAGAAAAATCCTCGTCGCCGCGATATTTGCATGCGTCGTGTTCATGATGTATACAGTATTTTCAGTATTTTGTTACCGTAGTTAGTAACAAAGCACGTGTTTCAAATAGCATGTAGCACAGGAGGAAGAAAAATGTGCGCTTCCCCTGTGTCATCTCCATCCCTTTAGTGTTTAGTTTGTTAAAGAAGTGTAGAAAAATGTCGTTGTCCATAGATATTCAGATTATGTTATATGGCTGTGAAGTATGGGGCCCAAATTTAGTAAATTTAGCAACAAAATTGCAGCTTCGTTTTTGACTCACATGCGAAGCAAAAGTGAGTCTATGTACTCACCCGAGTCGTCCGTCCGTCCGTCCGTCCGTCCTGGCGTCCGTCCGGAAAACTTTAACGTTGGATTTTCTTGGACACTATTAAGTCTATCAACACCTGATGTGGCCTGATGGTGTATGGTTACAAGATCTCAAAAACATGTGCGGCAACTTGACCTCACTTCAAGTTCAAGGTCACAGGGGCCGTAATTGTTGTCTTAAAAACGACCATTTTTCACATTTTCGCATTTTCTCTGAAGTTTTTGAGATTTAATATCTCACCTATATATGATATATAGGGCAAAGTAAGCCCCATCTTTTGATACCAGTTTGGTTTACCTTGCTTCAAGGTCACAGGAGCTCTTCAAAGTTGGATTGTATACATATTTTGAAGTGACCTTGACCCTGAACTATGGAAGATAACTGTTTCACACTTAAACATTATGTGGGGCACATGTTATGCTTTCATCATGAGACACATTTGGTCACATATGATCAAGGTCAAGGTCACTTTGACCCTTATGAAATGTGACCAAAATAAGGTAGTGAACCACTAAAAGTGACCATATCTCATGGTAGAAAGAGCCAATAAGCACCATTGTACTTCCTATGTCTTGAATTAACAGCTTTGTGTTGCATGACCTTGGATGATCTTGACCCTGGGTCAAGGTCACATGTATTTTGGTAGGAAAAATGTGTAAAGCAGTTCTTAGTGTATGATGTCATTGCTAGGTTTAGTTATCTGAAGGTCAAGGTCATGTAAAGGTCAAGGTCAAGCATGTGAGTCGTATGGGCTTTGCCCTTCTTGTTATAAGATTATTTTGAAATTGAGAAAGTCGACCCCAGTCACAACGTATTTGGCGAATTAGGCAAATTTCCTCTAGATGTCCTAGTTAAAAATAGAATATTTAGTTTTTGGTTTAAATTGGTGGATTGTAATAATAGTTTTCACATGTATTGTACCGTTTTTTGCATCGCCTCAATGTAAATAACATATATGAAGCACCCTATTTAAAACATGTTGAAACAACTTTAAATGCTCTTGGTCTCAGAGGTTTTTGGCATGACCAGTTTAATTTACGATGTTCCGAAAAATGGTTTAGATTGAAAACGTTGCAATGCCTAAAAAATCAATATATTCAATCGTGGTTTTCAGAATTAAATGAAAAAGAAACTTGTTTGAATTATAGATTGTTTAAAGATACATTATATTTGAAAGTTATTTGAACATTTTACCCAATAACCTAGCACTCTCTTTTTTACGCTTTTGAACATTAAATCATAAATTGCCAATACAGAAAGGCCGAATTTTAAATATACCACATAAAGAAAGAATATGTGTTAAATGCCAGTCTGGAGAACTCGGAGATGAATTTCATTATATTGGCTTATTTCAGTGGTTTTTTTTTAACATTTGAGGAAAAGGTTGTTACCATTGTATTTTCGTAGAAATTTAAATGCAGTCAAATGTAAACATTTATTTGAATTAACAAAAAAAACGAAAGTTCTTGAATTTGATATATTTTATAAAGAGTATTTTAAAAGAGTTCTGATTATTTGATCACGTTTTTTTTTATTAAAACAAAAACGAACACAGAAACATATACATTCCTGTAAAAAAAATTTATGATTACAATTATTTATTTATGAATTAAGCTTGATTTATTTTCGGTTAGTTGGAAGTGTTGTGTCTCATTATTACCTATCTTTTTTGTCGTGTTTATTACATTTTTTTTTAATTCATGTAACCCTAGGTTTTTTTAAAACTAAACATTGACTTGACTTGATTTAATGCAGTATTTTTGATGATCTAATGGCTAAGGTAACTGTTGCAAGATTGCTTGGAATTATTATGCAGTAAAGTATATTTCACAACAAACACATGTGAAGAAATGTTAGTTCTTAGTTCAAAGTGAGTGTTTGCTATTGCAATGAAAAGTTGTTCTTTGAGTGTTACGCATGTTTCGGTGTCACGTTTTTTTTACATTTAGTCAAGTTTTGACTAAATGTTTTAACGTAGAGGGGGGAATCGAGACGAGGGTCGTGGTGTATGTGTGTGTGTGTGTGTGTGTGTCTGTCTGTCTGTCTGTCTGTCTGTGTGTGTGTGTAGAGCGATTCAGACTAAACTACTGGACCGATCTTTATGAAATTTGACATGAGAGTTCCTGGGTTTGATATCCTCAGACGTTTTTTTCATGTTTTTGATAAATGTCTTTGATGACGTCATATCCGGCTTTTCGTGAAAGTTGAGGCGGCACTGTCACGCCCTCATTTTTCAACCAAATTGGTTGAAATTTTGGTCAAGTAATGTTCGACGAAGCGCGGACTTCGGTATTGCATTGGTGGCTTAAAAATTAATTAATGACTTTGGTCATTAAAAATCTGAAAATTGTAAAAAAAATATTTGTTTTATAAAACGATCCAAATTTACGTTCATCTTATTCTCCATCATTTGCTGATTCCAAAAACATATAAATATGTTATATTTGGATTAACAACAAGCTCTGAAAATTAAATATATAAAAATTATTATAAATTTTTTTTTTCGAAATCAATTTAAAAACACTTTCATCTTATTCCTTGTCGGTTCCTGATTCCAAAAACATATGACTAAGTGCCAAAAGGTGCGCACGAAAAGCGGACAAAGGGGCTAAAAAATAAAAGTTGACAAACACGACTGATATTGTGATTTTTGTTAAGACAACAGATGCTGGAACCCAATTACGAAAAGAAAAGATAAATTTACCCAAATGATTTTACAAATAACGATAATTTTGTTCGTTATATCATTCAAAACGGCACTGAGTCATAGCATTAAGGTTATCTCGCACGTTTTTAAAGCTAGGGCTTTGAAACTTGGCACACAACCAAAGTATAATGACCTCCAGGTATGGTGCACATCACATTAAACAACCATATCAAATTTCAAGGTCACAGCGAAGTTAAATTTCCTTTGCAAACTGGAAAATTGTCGTTGTCACGTCTTACATGTTTTAATACTAGATCAGTTAGACTTTACATACTTCACATACTTTCAGCATTTTTATAAAACCTCATTAAAAGTGACCTGCTGGTTAATCTTTGTCAAAGTTCAAGGTCACAGCGGGGTCACATCTGGTCCAAATGTGGAATATTTTCAATTTATTCAGCGCGTTTATAGCACGAGCTTTGAAAATACACACAGTTCTAGTGTATAATGTTCACACACGATTAAAGTCTGGTTGAAAAAGTCAAGGTCACAGCAGGGTCGCGTTGAGGTCAAACATATACATTTTTCAATGAGGTTTTCCGAGTCATATGTTTTTGAAGCTAGGGCCTTGAAACTTGGCACACTACGCAAGTTAAATTAAACCTCATCAAATTCCAAGGTCACAGTAAGGTTAAAGATCCTTTAAGGATATTTTCTAAAAAAGGTGACCGCCTGGTTAATGTTTGTTAAATTTCAAGGTCACAGCAGTGCCATCTGGCTTAAACTTTGAAAAATTGTCAATTTCTTCAACTAGTTTTATAGTGTTTGAAGTCATTCACACATGATGAAAGTCTGGTTGATAAAATCAAACGTCAAGGTCGCAGCGGGGTCGCATTGAAGTCAGACACATACAATTGTCATTTTCACGAACGCCTTTTAAGCAACACCTTTGAAACTTCACACATTCCAAAGTTTTGATGTTGTTTGGTTGTAATCAAAGTGTGGTCAATTTCCATGATTGAGAGCATTCAGAGGGGTCAAGTTGAGGTCACACAAAAAGTGATAATCTTTATAAGACTCACGTTTGCTGCTATTGCTCACTTGACATTGGTGAAAGTGCTTATTTTATAATTGTTGATCTTGATGTTTTGACCAATTAATATTACCAGGATCAACCATACCAGATTTCAAAGTCCAGAAGTTGTCAAACCTCAAACCTGTTGGAAGTTTCAAAGATTTAAGCATCAACAAATTTCTATTTGATTTGACCTTAAATAACAGATTTGACCTTAAATCTTAAAACAGATCAACCAGACTTTGGTTTTATATAAATTGAAGTTCAATACAATTTCCTTTTTTTTTTTACCCACACGAGACCCTGCTATGACCTTCACATTTCTCAAGGATCAACCTTGAATTCTCCATGTTGAACAATCATTAAGCAAAAGCGTTGTTTGAAGTTTGAAGGTTCTAGCTTCAAAAATCTCTGAAAAAATGTTTCATCCGTTTTCTGAACCACATGTGACCCAGCCGTGACCTTGAAATCTGACAAGGGTCAACAAGACTTTTACCATGCATGGGGGCGATTAAACCCCAAATGTGTGTGAAGTTTCAAGGTTTCAACTTAAAAAACGTCTGAGAAAAATATACATTTTCCTTTTTGGACAATGTGTTGCACGCAAGACAACACGACAAACGCTCGTGTTATCATTCTTTTACTTTAAGGTCGACTTGCGTGCCCGCTCTTTCGCTAATCTCAATTAAAATTCATCTTGGAAGTTCGGTTTTATTACGCTTTTAATTAAGAAGATTAAACTAAGACAACAAATAGTTAGTTTTACCCATTAAACTCGATAAGGTAGTGACATTTTATGTTGAACGCAAGATGGTGTCGCACGCAAGATCTGAAAAGATGTTGACGACATAATTTCAACACTTGATAGCGCATTCGTGGTTCGTGATTTCTTCACAAATTTTGAACACAGAATGTGTCACGTGGTTCCGTAGATGAAGTAGATCTTTGTACATGTAAATTTTGTTTTTAAAAGAAAATAACCGTTAATTACCGAACATTTTGTCGCACGCAAGATATGACGAAATTTTCAAATCGTTTTCAAAAATGCTGTTCAAAAGTTCTGCAGTCTTTGCTGGATTACTTGAAAGACAGCAGTTTGATACACCGTTATCGCTTGATGTGTCGACATCAATTCCAGAGTTTTTGAAAAAGAAATTTAGTAAATATCTGCGATTGAAAAATGTATGCCGTGATGACGACACATCTTGCGTGCGACACCTTAAAATTCGGTTATCGAAAAAAAAAAATTCTCTCGAGATTTAGATTTGACGTTTGGTCTCGTCTGTAAAGCGATGTTTCAGGCATTCAATCAAACTAAATGCAATTCATTTGTGCTTCTTGTTATTTTTCTGTGGCATATTCAAAACACGAGGTATCACGATGTCCGTTTTCAGATGGCCGGTTTTGGCGTTATTTTTGACTTTAAACAAAGATAACTTCAAAACCGTTCAAGTCAGACACACGAAATTATGTCCACTATCTCTTCGCACATTCATCCACACACACACCAATTTTCAGCAGACACACGTTTTTAGAAACATTTTTATTGTAAAACAAAGTCGTCTTCTGTTCTGTGAGCACCTTTTGGCACTTAGTCATATATATATGATATGTTTGGATTAAAAACACGCTCAGAAAGTTAAAACGAAGAGAGGTACAGAAAAGCGTGCTATCCTTCCCCGCTCTTCTTGTCAATTCCACTGTCACTGCCTTTGCCACGGGCGGTGGAGTGACGATGCTACGAGTATACGGTCTTGCTGCGTTGCGTTGCGTTCAGTTTCATTCTGTGAGTTCGACAGCTACTTGACTAAATGTTGTATTTTCGCCTTACGCGACTTGTTTAAAGTTGTCTCCACTCCATAGATCTTCATGAAATTCAGCTTGATTTACTGCTAATGATCATTTTTACATTTAGTCAAGTTTTGACTAAATGTTTTAACATAGAGGGGGAATCGAGACGAGGGTCGTGGTGTGTGTGTGTGTGTGTGTGTGAGTGTGCGTGTGTGTGTGTGTGTGTGTGTGTGTGTGTCTGTCTGTCTGTCTGTCTGTGCTTGTGTGTGTGTAGAGCGATTCAGACCAAACTACTGGACCGATCTTTATGAAATTTTACATGAGAGTTCCTGGGAATGATATCCCCGGACGTTTATTTCTTTTTTTCGATAAATACTTTTGATGACGTCATATCCGGCTTTTTGTAAAAGTTGAGGCGGCACTGTCACACCCTCATTTTTCAATCAAATTGATTGAAATTTTGGCCAAGCAATCTTCGACGAAGGCCGGACTTCGGTATTGCATTTCAGCTTGGTGGCTTAAAAATTAATTGATGACTTTGGTCATTAAAAATCTGAAAATTGTAAAAAAAAACAATGTGTTTATAAAACGATCCAAATTTACGTTCATCTTATTCTTCATCATTTTCTGATTCAAAAAACATATAAATATGTTATATTTGGATTAAAAACAAGCTCTGAAAATTAAAAATATAAAAATTATGATCAAAATTAAATTTTCGAAATCAATTTAAAAACACTTTCATCTTATTCCTTGTCCGTTCCTGATTCCAAAAACATAATAGATATGATATGTTTGGATTAAAAACACGCTCAGAAAGTTAAAACGAAGAGAGGTACAAAAAAGCGTGCTATCCTTCTCAGCGCAACTACTACCCCGCTCTTCTTGTCAATTTCACTGCCTTTGCCACGAGCGGTGGACTTACGATGCTACGAATATACGGTCTTGCTGAAAAATTGCATTGCGTTCAGTTTCATTCTGTGAGTTCGACAGCTTGACTAAATGTTGTATTTTCGCCTTACTTTATTTGGGTTTGTGAAATAATCAGTTCTTGGTAAAGTAGAATTTTGTGTCAGATCAAAACATGCGTTATGCTTCCCGCTTTGGTCTTGTTCAACGCCACCTTGCTTTGCGGTGGATGTCCAAACAGCTTTCGTTTTACCTGTGTATTAAAAAGGGATGTGTTCGGAGTATTAACAACCACTTTTGGATAATCTTTAAGCTGCATCCAGCTGGATCTCCAAACCAACTCCATGACGCTACTTGAAACAACCTCCGGCTCGGGTGCCTCGTTAACCGGGAGCTGGAGCGCGACAACCATCACTCCCTTGTGGTGGACTTTTTGTTTTGTTTTGCATCTCTTTTTATATTTAGTCAAGTTTTGACTAAATATTTTAACATCGAGGGGGAATCGAGACGAGGGTCGTGGTGTATGTGTGTGTGTGTGTGTGTGTGTGTGTGTCTGTGTGTGTGTGTAGAGCGATTCAGACTAAACTACTGGACCGATCTTTATGAAATTTGACATGAGAGTTCCTGGGTATGAAATCCCCGAACATTTTTTTCATTTTTTTGATAAATGTCTTTGATGACGTCATATCCGGCTTTTCGTGAAAGTTGAGGCGGCACTGTCACGCCCTCATTTTTCAACCAAATTGGTTCAAATTTTGGTCAAGTATTCTTCGACGAAGCCCGGGGTTCGGTATTGCATTTCACCTTGGTGGCTTAAAAATTAATTAATGACTTTGGTCATTAAAAATCTGAAAATTGTAAAAAAAAATAAAAATTTATAAAACGATCCAAATTTACGTTTATCTTATTCTCCATCATTTGCTGATTCCAAAAACATATAAATATGTTATATTCGGATTAAAAACAAGCTCTGAAAATTAAATATATAAAAATTATTATCAAAATTAAATTTTCCAAATCAATTTAAAAACACTTTCATCTTATTCCTTGTCGATTCCTGATTCCAAAAACATATAGATATGATATGTTTGGATTAAAAACACGCTCAGAAAGTTAAAACAAAGAGAGGTACAGAAAAGCGTGCTATCCTTCTTAGCGCAACTACTACCCCGCTCTTCTTGTCAATTTCACTGCCTTTGCCATGAGCGGTGGACTGACGATGCTACGAGTATACGGTCTTGCTGAAAAATGGCATTGCGTTCACTTTCATTCTGTGAGTTCCACAGCTACTTGACTAAATATTGTATTTTCGCCTTACGCGACTTGTTTTACCATCTAAAGTCGGGGTCAAACCCGGGAACATGCGCCTAATGGTTTTACCGTGAAGGCATTACTCATCATCATCAGCAGCTTTAAGCTGTTTTATTTTGTTACCTCTGGTTCCCCCCTTCTTCAACCAGCAGTAAAGAAGAACCCGAAGGGTAAGTTTACATTTCCAATTTCACTCACACGGTGAAATGCCAGATGTTGAAGCAACCTGACACTTGAAGGTGCTTCCAGGAACATTGGGCCACTGCAACAATCTGTCCCCTGCAGGACTATGTGGGACTGGGCCAATCTGTGTGTACATGACGATGACGAGTGGAGCGTGTCGACAGATGTTGAGACCACTACACCACCCTGTTGAGGGGCAAGACTCTAGGCGGAGGACAGACGTCGCCCATTCATCATGCGGTGAACAACCGCCACTCTGACTTGTGTCGACGTCACAGCTAGGCAAAAACACTAGCAGTCACCTGACGCACATGATAAATGCTTTCTGCGTGAGTACAGGGTGATGCCAGGTCACGAATAAGGAGAGTTTGGAGTTTTCTTCTGGTTCTTTTGTTCTATCTAGGAACTTTAGGGAGTGCTTAACGCGCGGGATTATGCTTTTTTAAACGACATGCAGACAGATATTTTGACATTCTATTTCGGAGACGATGTTCTTTATACTGACTAATCTGACAGGGTTCTATTATTGCCGAGAAAGCTGTCAGTTAGCTATTAGAAGCACGTTGCATGCGCCTAGGAGTGCACTGAACACACTTACTGTGTAGAATTAAAATCCGTACCCCACTGAACCCGACTCAGACACAGACACAGAAGCACAGACACAGACACACACACACACACACACACATCACACACACACACACACACACACACACACACACACACACACACACACACACACACACACACACATCACACTGTTTTCATACGACTGTATAATAATTACATTCATACACTTTATTGCTCGCTCGATATCTGTTCTAATTTTTCTGTTTGTTCGTTCGATTTAGTTTTCGCGGCGCGCGCGCGTGTGTGTGTGTGTGTGTTTGCGTGCGTGCGTGCGTTCATGCGTGTGTGTGTGTGTGTGTGTGTGCGTGTGTGTGTGTGTGTGTGAGTGTTTGTTTTCATTTTGAGAAATATCGTGTTAAACCGAGTTGGTTCGTGTCCAAGAGAAGTCTGTTCGAACATTTCCCAGTAACATTTTCTTACCTTCCTCAAGGGGTACATTTTAAAACGATATTTATAGTGAGAGGAGAGACTGAAGCTCCCATTAATAGCTAAAATCATGTGGGTTTTTGCCGGATAAAGTATTTAAATCAGACAGATTATTTAAGAATGAATAAGTTCATTATGAATAGCCTAATGTGACGCATTATTAATTAAGCAACTCATATAAGCAGGAGATCCGTGTGTGCCTTCAAATACGCCAAGCGAAGGAGGAGAAAGAATAGGCTCCAGTGCAAACTAATTCCTTCCTAAAAGATTTAAAGTTGTTTTTTAAACACATATGCAGTCAATGAAAAAAAATCTACCAAAATCGGACAGCGAAAATGAATAAAATAGCTGTTATACTGGTTGTGTAGTATAAATATTGAAAATTAGTATTTCGCTTGTGGTAACTGTAATTTTAACAGCACAGATACGTTTCTTGTATGTAATGAGAGAGGACTATTTTCTCTTACTCACACAACTAAATAACATCCCTATTCTCAGTTTGACAATGACCGCATGAGACATCGGGGCTCCAAACAGGTGTGCGACATTCAGTGTCACACCATCTGAAGTAAAGAGAGCTTCGTGTAATATTTTCTGATTGATGATTATGTTTTGTTGGTTCCAGTGGTCGAGTAAACACCAAACATTGCTGAGAATGTAATTTTGTTCGTGCCCTTAAATGAAAACGTTCTTTAATTGTGTTTTTTTCGTGAAATGTGTGGACATGTTAGTGTTATGATCTATTTTGACCTATTGAGCTACAGGGAATCCGGGTTGTACAACACACACACACAAAAGCATAAAAACACGCACGCACGCGCGCACATACACACACACACGCGCGCACACACAAACACACAGACATGCACGCACGCACACACGCACACACACACACACACGCACGCACGCACGTACGCACGCACGCACGCAGCCTAAAACAAGTCGCGTAAGGCGAAAATACAATATTTAGTCAAGTAGCTGTCGAACTCACAGAATGAAACTGAACGCAATGCAACGCAGCAAGACCGTATACTCGTAGTCCACCGCTCACGGCATAGGCAGTGAAATTGACAAAAAGAGCGGGGTAGTAGTTGCGCTAAGAAGGATAGCACGCTTTTCTGTACCTCTCTTTGTTTTAACTTTCTGAGCGTGTTTTTAATCCAAACATATCATATCTATATGTTTTTGGAATCAGGAACCGACAAGGAATAAGATGAAAGTGTTTTTAAATTGATTTGGACAATTTAATTTTGATAATAATTTTTATATATTTAATTTTCAGAGCTTGTTTTTAATCCAAATATAACATATTTATATGTTTTTGGAATCAGCAAATGATGGAGAATAAGATAAACGTAAATTTGGATCGTTTTATAAATTTTTATTTTTTTTTACAATTTTCAGATTTTTAATGACCAAAGTCATTAATTAATTTTTAAGCCACCAAGCTGAAATGCAATACCGAAGTCCGGGCTTCGTCGAAGATTACTTGACCAAAATTTCAACCAAGTTGGTTGAAAAATGAGGGCGTGACAGTGCCGCCTCAACTTTCACGAAAAGCCGGATATGACGTCATCAAAGACATTTATCAAAAAAATGAAAAAAACGTTCGGGGATTTCATACCCAGGAACTCTCATGTCAAATTTCATAAAGATCGGTCCAGTAGTTTAGTCTGAATCGCTCTACACACACACACACACACACACACACGCACAGACAGACACACATACACCACGACCCTCGTTTCGATTCCCCCTCGATGTTAAAATATTTAGTCAAAACTTGACTAAATATAAAAATACGCAAAAACATACTAGAGATACCTCGTGCGAAAGTTTAAATCGTTACAGTTAATTGTCAAAATGGTATGCAATGTTTCGGAAGAAGTTTTTAAACTCGTTATAGGATTCTTCATTTGTGTTAAAAAAATGTATGACTTCGCGTGTATTTAAACAAATGATTGATACACACACTGCGAAAGTTTTATGTGCGTATAAGTACTGACACAAATTTGCTAGGCCTGTAAACACGCTTGATATTTAAGCGATGATTCTGGTGCCACAGCGATGTCCAGCCAATCGTGACCGTAGTATGCACACATCGATAACAGCAGTCAGTGCGAAACAACGTGAACGTTCCATTTTTTTCTCATGTGTTTGCATGACTAGCAAATTAACGCCAGTGGCTACACGCAAATGAACTTTGCACCAAGCCTCGTTGTCGATTTTTCCTTTTGCCCCCTAGTTCCG
>NC_090252.1:26162689-26195189 GCF_037325665.1 Littorina saxatilis | reverse complement strand
AAGCGAATAAATGTAGCGGTCAGAAAGATTCCAGAATCAGTTGGGTCACTGGAAACTGTGTTTGTTTGTTTTTTAACCTGAAACAGTAAGAATTATACGAATTCATGAAATACAATTTTCTTTCATTTTGGTCTGTTGTGTGAAGACTTGCTAACCCGGCTTTGACCGACTCTCTGAGATAGTAAACATTATTCAAATACATTCAAATAAAAATGTCACTTTTCATCTTTTGTGTGAAGGGTATACCCCAGGCTGATTTCCTGCACCATGGATGTAGAGGAGGCCAGACAGTCTGCTTCTCATTCCAGCTGTGTTGCGTTTTTTTCTGCTCGTGAAGTGTATCGCCACATTGCCAAAGCCATTGGTCAAGAGAAGTCACCCTGTCTGCCCATTTTGCATAGCCTTACAGGCTGTGACACTATGTCGTTCTTCAATGGTATTGGGGAATCAGAAGGCTTGGGAAGTATGGCAAGCATTTGAAGACGTCACTCAAACTTTCTTCAGGTTGTCTGCTCCTCTTTGTAAGCTGAGTACCACTGACAGGGCAGCACAAGAGCTTTTTGGTGTACATTTGTAGGACAAACCCAGCAACGTACTGGGTGTAAACAGTGCTAGACGGTACCTCTTCAGTAAAAAGAGCTGCCAAATTGACCATAATCCCCTTACAAGTGAGGTGCTGCTGCAGGACATGAGATTGAGAAGAGCCATCTACCTATTAGACTTCCAAACTCTGTGGGCTGGCAGTTCAAGGCTGGAAAGTGGGAGTCATTCTGGACGAGCTTTCAAGAGGTATCCAGCGTGTGCCGAGAACTCATGAGGTGTGCCTGCAAGAAGAGCTGTACAACAAAACGCTGCAAATGCTGCTAAGAAGGACTGCAGAGCACAGCTCTCTGCAAAATGTGCTTGCATGCCTGTGAAAACTGTCAGCATCTAAACTGTGCAAAAATATTATTGCACCCATTTTCATACCCCAACTCAAACTTTTATTCCTGTGTCATTTTATTCAAACTGTCTTCTTCGCATCTTCGCTATCTGGCACATTTTTTTTTAACATCATTATTTACGCCGTCAAAATAAGGATACCCTTGACGTGACAAAGAGATGTGACAAAAACTTCGGGTACCTTTTGAAAAGCCGACGACAATTCCTGAGGCACAACTGGGTCACTGTTGTATACGAAGAGAAAGTCAACTTGATTATCCATCCAGAACAGGTTGTTTTATTTCGCCATCTTGCATATTTCTAGTGTTGTGCCATTGTACCTACTGATGTATGTGTCGATCTCACGGATGAGATGTTTATGTGTCAAATTTGAGGGATACCCAAGTCAACTAAAATCCATGTATTTTAGCAATGACCAAGTGGGTTGCGTTGAAACTTTCAGGAATGTGTGTCTACGCACGAGGCGTAGTTCAACCGTTTGAGTACACTTTCAAATCTTCACGAAATAATATTTTAAAAACTGCCACAGGTTTGTTGACTTACATCCCACATATTTTTGACTTCGCATGTATATATGACAGATGGTTGTTTCAAGTACTGCCAAAGTTTCTTTTGAGTATAGACACTTGCCGGAATGTGCTAGTTGTGTAAACACATGAGAACAAACAACGTTTTCGAAATACAGCGATTATGAAGTTTAGTCGACTTTTGAGTTGATACATTACATTTTTATCAGTTTTATTTTGGGGGTACCCTTATTTGGGCGGCGGTCAAATAACCCATGTAAATGCCACCTTTTATCTTAAAAGTGTTCCAGTTAGCCAAGTTGAGTGCCCTCAATAGCATACATTGAATATAACAGCACAGGAATGAATGTTTTCGTTTTGGTATGAAAATTGGTGCAATATATTTATTTTTGCACAGTTTAGGTAATCCACAAATTCTTCAACCCTGCCACCCACACCGTCCAATCATTCTCTGCACCAACAATACATGTATTGTTTTGTTTAAAAATGTGTTTGTGTTAGTTTCTATTGCAAGAGAATGTCTTGTAGCATCAAAAATGCCTAAATACCCTTTTATTGGCGGCCATTTTGAAAATTGTAAAAAAACTACTGATTTCTTAATTTTTTCACGGTGGCTCTGTATCAGGTTTTGTTAAGCAAAAGCAAATGTCCATTTACGCCAAATTTGCTGTTAATCACATGAAGTGAAATATGCCTAACATACCCAACCGTTTACACTGGCGGCCATTTTGAAAAATTGTTTAAAAACTACCCATTTTTTTATTTTTCGCGATGGCTCTGTATCAGGTTTTGTTAAGCACATAAAACTCTTCATATTTGCTTAATTTGGTGTTTGTTGCATAATTTGAATGATTTTGCAACACAGGAGCCCCACAAGAAGAATGTGTGCAGATAGTGACACTTGCGTGTTATTGTGATGAGGCATAAAGAGGAAAAGAACTCTCTCTCTCTCTCTCTCTCTCTCTCTCTCTCTCTCTCTCTCTCTCTCTCTCTCTCTCTCTCTCTCTCTCTCTCTCTCTGAAAGTTGGCTTAGTAGCATTAATAATAATCAACTCTGTGGTGTCTTATTCGTCGATTTTGCTAAAGCTTTCGACGTTATTAATCATGAATTACTATTAAGAAAATTAGTTGAATATAGAATGTCACCCCAAACCTTATGCCTGCTCTCCTCTTTCTTAGCTGGGCGAGAGCAGTCTGTCTGCGTTAATTCAACCGTATCCAGCAAAAGACCTGTGTTATACGGGGTTCCCCAGGGCTCTGTCCTTGGACCACTACTCTTTTCCCTGTATATTAATGATCTTCCTCTTAGTATTAATGATGACTGCGAACTCTTTGCTGACGATACGACCCTACACACTACTGATAAAAAATTAGACAAAGTTTATTCATCGTTGCAGAACAGTGTAGATGATCTCATTCATTGGACGGAGAATAACCACATGAGTCTTCACCCTAAAAAGACCAAATACATGTTAATAACAACAAGACAAAAGAGACAAAACATACGAAACAATCCTCATTCCATATTAATTGGTAACGACGCAATAGAGGAGGTAGGAGATCATAAAGTTTTGGGAGTAAATATCGATAATAATTTGTCTTGGGCCCATCATGTTCGGTCGGTATGTAAAACAATGTCCAGAAAAATATATCAGTTAAATAGAATTAAACACTTTCTAGATCAGCACTCAAGGTTATTATACTTTAACGCATATATACAAACCATCACAGATTATTGTTCAACCATCTGGGACTCTGCCAGTGCTAATATTTTAAAACCATTGTATAGTTTACATAGGCGAGCGCTGAAACTAATTTTACTGAAACAATCCAGTCTTGTATTTGATGATTATAAGAAACTTAAGATTCTCCCACTAAAACAAAGATTTAAATTAAATGAAGGCGTGCTCCTTCACAAAATACTTTCCGGCCGTGCACCACGAACTTTCGTTGCAAACTTTAAAGTGAAACCAAACCGAAAGTTTAACGTCCCAATTCCAAGGATAGATCTCTTCAAATCAAGCTTAGCCTATTCTGGTAGCGTCCTCTGGAATTCTCTCCCGGAATTTGTGAGAGTCCCAATGAGTCTCAATACTTTCAAAAAACACCTTTCACTATATTTAATGTTAAATTACGAAAAATCACAGTGATGGAAGACTTCGTTTGATTATATTTTCATTTGTCCAAAGCATCAGTGTTCATTATATCCACACAAAAACACTCAAATTAATAACACATTTACTCATGCATGTGTATTCAGCATTGTTTTCACTACGTTACATATACGATGCTTTATATTTGTGTATAATATGTAATGTGTAAATATTCATATGTTGTTGTTTTTCTCTACCTTTTTTTCTACGTTAATATCCGTGTAAATATGTGATTAGATTAGTCCCCTCTCTGGGCGAGGGCTGGTTGAAAAAAAGCTCGTTGTATTGCTTACGCCACAACCCTCGAAAAATAAAATTTGATTTGATTTGATTTGATTTGATTTGATCTCTCTCTCTCTCTCTCTCTCTCTCTCTCTCTCTCTCTCTCTCTCTCTCTCTCTCTCTCTCTCTCTCTCTCTTTCTCTCTCTCTGCCCTCCCCCACCTTCATATCTGCGTGCAATGAAGTGTCTGGGTGTATTTGCGTGTGCGTATGGCAATGGCTGTGTGTGTGTGTGTGTGTGTGTGTGTGTGTGTGTGTGTGTGTGTGTGTGCGTGCTTGTTTGTGTTTATGTGTGTATCACTGTTGGTTTATGTTAATGTGTGTGAGTGAGTGAGTGCGCGCGTGTGTATGTGTGTATGTAAACATATATGTGTGTTTGTGTGTGTGTGTGTATGTGTGTGTGTGTGTGTGTGTGTTTGTGTGTGTGTGTGTGTGTGTGTATGCGTGTGTGTGTGTGTGTATACACGCGCGTGTGTGCGGAAGGGCGAGGGGGGCGAGAGAGAGACAGATAGAGAGATCGAGAAAGAGAAAGAAAGGGAGGAAGAGACAGACAGACGAACAGAGAGAGAAAGAGAGAGAGAAAGAGAGAGAGAGAAAGAGAGACAGAGAGAGACAGAGACAGAGAGAGAGACAGAGAGAGAGACAGGTAGAGAGATCGTGAAAGAAAAAGAAAGGGAGGGAGAGACAGACAGACGAACAGAGAGAGAAAAAGAAAGACAGAGACACGGAGAGAGAGAGAGAGAGAGAGAGAGAGAGAGAGAGAGAGAGAGAGAGAGAGAAGAGAGAAGAGAGAGAGAGAGAGAGAGAGAGAGAGAGAGAGAGAGAGAGAGAGAGAGAGAGAGAGAGAGAGCCCGCGCACACGGGCTTTTTACTCCTAAACATTCACCTTTATTGAATGAAATGAAGACCACAACGCTTTTCCACGGACTCGACAAGAAATCTAACTGTCAAATCTGACCACCAAAAAAAAAAAGAAAAGGAAAGGCCCTGCTTCTCCACGTGGGGTACGAAACTCAAACACACACACAGATATCCTGAAGGCCACTGCATACCGTCACCCCTAAAATGTACTCATGGACTGAGCTGTAAGCGATTGGACTCGTCTACTTTTGTCAGTGCGGGTAGGGAGGGCTGCTCCAAGTACAAAGCGACTGTTCGGATGATCGCCCCCAATATACATGCATTGACTCGGCTGTCAGCGAAGAGATGGGTCCATTTACTTGAAAATAGGTAGAGAGGGTAGAATTGAGTTCGCCGCGAACAGTTCGCCGCGAACATAGCGTTTCCTACAACATGAAAACTGTTTGTCTCTTCGCGAACAGATCGAAACGCTCTACGCAACGCACCTCAGGTATAGCTGATGTCACGTGGTCCCAGGCCAGAATGAGAACGTTTGAGAGGATGGCCAGTTGGGTGTCGGCTGGGGAAGGATTGGTCTAGAAAATGGCCTGGTTAGATTGTTGGTATGTGTTTCCGTTTCTGAGATTCTAAATAATTATGGAACAGCCTACGTATATGTATACAAATATATGTATGAGTGCACTTTGTTTCTAATCGACACCATGTACCACAGGCGAAACAGAAGATTGTGAAACATGTACCTAGAAATTTTGTTTGTTTGTTTGTTTGCTTAACGCCCAGCCGACCACGAAGGGCCATATCAGGGCGGGGCTGCTTTGACATATAACGTGCGCCACACACAAGACAGAAGTCACAGCACAGGCTTCATGTCTCACCCAGTCACATTATTCTGACACCGGACCAACCAGTCCTAGCACTAACCCCATAATGCCAGACGCCAGGCGGAGCAGCCACTAGATTGCCAATTTTAAAGTCTTAGGTATGACCCGGCCGGGGTTCGAACCCACGACCTCCCGATCACGGGGCGGACGCCTTACCACTAGGCCATCCGTGCCGGTTACCTAGAAATAGGATACTTCGACCGATCGGCGCCGCTTTGATTGAAGCTCCTGTGATGTAGTTTGTGTCGGAGGAGTTTATGCAATTTCTGGGGTCACGCGCGCGCAGACCGACACGGCTGACGAGAAAAGAAAACGGAAGAACACTTGAAAAGAGGGGAGTGGGGGGGGGGGGGGGGGGGGGGGGGGGGGGGGGTGGGGGGTGGGGGGGGGTAGTGTTCTTGTTATGACAAAGAGTATCAATGGTGAATAACTTTATTCTGCATGGTGTTTGATTACACATTCTAACACAAAACGCAAAATAGTTAACTATATGTATTTGTAGATTCCAGAAACGGTCATACTAAACTTGGCCAAAAAATTACTGCAACAAATTTTAAACACAAATTAAAGCATTAATCCCCGTGTCATTTCATTAAAACTGTATATACCAGTTACGGCCGTTCACTAAACCTTCAAGAACACCTTTTGAATTAAATATTTATTTTACAGCGATCACGTGACCGCCGCTCAAGTAAGGGTACCCTCAAAATCGACCAGACAAAAACAGAAGAGCCGACCGAAAAATCGACACAAAAAAACACATTAGGCAAAACTTTTCAACTTTGGCATACGAGAAGAAAGTCAAACCAATTATCCACCCTGAACAGATTGTTTTGTTTTGCTACCTGGCGTATTTCGCGTGCTATGCTATTCCTACTGATGCAGATGTCGATCGCAAGAGCGGTCAAAAACGGGATGTTTTACGTCCATTTGTATGGGTATCATGACAAAAAGCGCTGCACTTTAGCAATGACTTCCTCAAAGTAAGCCCTTTTTCCGACCCATGCATGCGAAAGTGAGGAAAGTACTTCAAAGGTCGCTCAAAACTTTGGAAGTAGTTGCGAACTTCCCCCATAAGCATATGCTTGGCCATAGGGCTGCTTGCACGACACGGAGTTCAACAGTGGGCGTACATACCATACCGCTACATACCGTGAAACATTTCAACAAGCAGCAACCTCAGTATCTTTTAGTGAGCCGGATGAAGTGTGTTTAGCTGCCTGCCCTTGTCGTCCAGCAACCGCGCCATGTGAGACTCGTCAAGACTGCGGCACCTGGCGGGCGCCAGTTGTTCTATCTATGCGTGTCCCGCTACTGTTGGTGGTTGCCGGACGCAGTCATTGCTACACATCATCTCACAGTCACCCTGCTTTACATCACGGTGTGTTGTTGTTCTTCTTCTTCAAATCGCTCCTGCCCTCAGCATGGATATTTGTTTGCCCTTGGTCTACATCCTCGCCGTCGGTAACAAGTCTTCTCTGGCTTTTTTAATTTAATTTGGTTTTTTTATATGTGTGTTTGTTTGTTAATGTAGTGTCTCTTTGATCTGTCTGTATGTGTTACAGAACTGGGAGACGTTTCAAGTGGCTCTTGTATTTTGGTTGTTCATGTCCCGTCAACCTATTTGGCAATGCGGGACATCCTCTTACATGCTGATAAACTTGATTCTTTGACGCATTTCACTAAGAAATTTTCAGAATCAGTAACATCTCTGAAAGTGTTTCTGCTCCATGCACTGGACTGGTTTCGCACAAGTCTATGACCCTGTGGTTCTTTCCCAAACTGGTTTGTAGCTGTGTGCGTCACATTCCAACAATCTGACTCCAAGTTTGGCTTGTAAGTTCATCAATTGTCATCACACATTTTATTTAATTGCGGAAGCTCATTTTTATTCATTTTTCGCAACAATATTTGATGCACCAAGAGGAGCATGACATTTTCCACACCAGTTCTATCTCAGAAGACCTCCATAGAAATTGATTTGATTAAGTTCGGACGCTCGTTTTTGTTTCCTCCGCAACAATATAATATCAGATGCATCAAGTGGAGTATAGGATTTTCCACACAGTTTCATCTCACTTGACGATCTCAATAGAGATTCCACCGCATCCATCGTGTTTGTGTATGTGTCGATATGTGTCAGTGAGAAAGCAGACAAGCCAATACACTTGAAAAAGGACTGCTGTTGAATCC
The DNA here is from genome assembly GCF_037325665.1 of Littorina saxatilis. NCBI lineage: Eukaryota > Metazoa > Mollusca > Gastropoda > Littorinimorpha > Littorinidae > Littorina > Littorina saxatilis. Next base: position 26,187,351 of record NC_090252.1, on the reverse strand, counting down.
AGACTCAGCTGTATGGTTGGACTGCTGCCACCAATCACGTTCCTATCCAAACATGTAATTGTTGTTTGGCTTGCCAATCAAAGGGGTGACTCTCGTAATCACTACGTCTCAGTTGCACTATGTCGATATCACGAATTTTGCAGCATTATCGACACAACATGACGAAAACAAGTAGTAGTGTTATCTACACGTAGCGCTATGGACACAAGGCACGCGTGTCTCATTTGCACTATGTGTCGATATCACTTATTTTGCAGTGTTATCGACACAAAATGAAGCGTATAGCGCTATTGCCGCGAGGCACGCGTGTCATTATCACTAAGTCTCATTTGCACTACGTGTCGATAACACTAGTGTTTGAAAAACCCAATGTTCGTTTTCACTACGTGTCGATAGCACTACTATATACCTTCCAGCTTTCGGACACATCTCTCTCCCCCTCTCTCTCTCTCTCTCTCTCTCTCTCTCTCTCTCTGATCGATTGAAACAATCTAAAAATGACTGGCACGGTTGGCCTATTGGTAAGGCGCCCGCCCCGTGATCGGGAGGTCGTGGGTTCGAACCCCGGCCGGGGTCATACCTAAGACTTTAAAATTGGCAATCTAGTGGCTGCTCCGCCTGGCGTCTGGCATTATGGGGTTAGTGCTAGGACTGGTTGGTCCGGTGTCAGAATAATGCGACTTTTCGTGGTCGGCTGGGCGTTAAGCAAACAAACAAACAAACAAACAATCTAAAAATGTAAATGAAGAAGTCGAGGGTGGGGACTCCCTGTTGTTTAGATTAAAAGAATTTTGTATTCATAAATTGAAATCACAAGATTCATTCTCTATCCCAACTATTGCCGTACATGAAGTTGGAAAATTTATAGAAAACCTTCAGAATAATAAATCCATGGGGCCTGACAAAATCCCCCCGTCGTTGCTTAAATTAGCCCTACCGTACATAGTGGAATCCCTAACGTATGTGTATAATCTTTGCATTGAACAAAATATTTTTCCTGATGCATTTAAAACGGCAAAGGTCGTTCCACTTCCTAAAAATAAAGATGTGTCTGACCCTAATAACTTCAGGCCAATTTCATTGCTTCCTATTTTATCAAAGCCTTTAGAGAAGCACATCCAGAAGAATCTTCTGAACTACATGGAAAGGTGCAAATTATTTCACAACTTTCAATCTGGGTTTCGTCCGAAACATTCCTGTTGTACAGCTCTTTCATCACAGCATGACTTCCCTTCTTTGTCTCTGTTAATCTAGGGAGAAAATATCCAGCGATATTTCTCCGTAGGCCTAAAGTTCGGCCATGACCTAGGCAAAATAACTTGCGCATCCGCAGAAACAAGAAAATGGAAATCTTTTATGAAATGATTGGGAGCCACGCAAATTTGACCTCTTGATTCCGACCATGAACCCGCTGTTGATAATCTGGAAGGTCGTTCCAGAAATGCAGATCTATCTCTGGCCGATTCATAGATTCAACCTACAAACTGCGACCTCATCTGTGATTAGATGGCCAAGCAATGCGTGAAATCTTTTATTCTAAAGCCTTATGGCTCGTTTCGACAAGCATTAAACGGATGAAATTAACCACATGCAGTTTATTCTTAAAAAAAATGCACACAAAAAATGGGTTGGGTTCGGTGATTTGTACATAAACGTCTTCCTCACGATAGATTCGCTGATTTGTCTTATGAAGCCGTCATCAACACGAACACAATGATTGCAGAAGCAAACTCTGTACCTACACGACCGAGACACAGGACTGATTATTTCACAGCTGCAATGTGAATAGAGAACAAAGACGTTTTGGGTAAGCTTACTTACGTCAGGTCTTCACTGACAAGCTAAGAACAGACGGAAAATTCCGAACAAAAGTAAATGACGTCAAAGTCTCTTTCGCTTTGCGTGTAACTTTGTAACTTTGGTTTTTCTGTACATCCACTACATCCATTCCCAGTAACTCTTCCTTATCTTCTCCAGTGTTTTGCGCGTTTATCTCCCTTCCTTCGTGTGGCGTCAATCCATATTCCCGTTACTATTTTTAGAAGGTCACTGTCCACAACGCTCAATCCATATTCCCGTTACTATTTTTAGAAGGTCACTGTCCACAACGCTCAATCCATATTCCCGTTACTATTTTTAGAAGGTCACTGTCCACAACGCTTTCATCCCGGCGAAGCCGGGTATTACTCTTCCTTATCTTCTCCAGTGTTTTGCGCGTTTATCTCCCTTCCTTTGTGTGGCGTCAATCGCGTACGGTGCGCCACTCACCCGGCGAAGCCGGCGTACGGTGCGCCACTCACCCGGCGAAGCCGGGTATTCGGCTCTACTTCTTCCCGGCGAAGCCGGCTACCCGGCGAAGCGGGTATTCATCTAGTATACAATGTATGAGTACTGAGATAAGCTAGAGTGTCAATGAGTGTAAGACGCTGCGTGAAAGACCGAGCGACTGACGGAGTGATGTGCGTGCAGTGGGGGCGGCGTGCGCGCGGTGCCCGGCCCTGGAACCTCCTGTCAACGGCGTGCTCAAGTGCCAGCAGTTTGACGCCGAGGAGTTTGACGCAGGCCTGTGAGTATTGTCGCCAATACACTCCCCTTAACACGCTCACAATGTCGCTCACACATTGTAATTGTAATTGCATACAGCCCTTTTCGGTTTAGAAACACAGTATGTAAATTACAAACATACAGTGATTAACATTAGGCTTGTCTATGTTTAACAGCACAAGGAAGAACGGGTCACAGACATCATAGGAACATAAGCAGTCATTTATCATTACTATTGAACAAGGCGTTATCGTTTCGTTAAACTTACACATTGTTCCAACTACCAGATCTTTTAGTTTTTACAAAGAAAACACATACAACAAGAGGCGAAGCCTTCAAGGCTCACGTAAGAAATCGACAAACAGTAACACAAACTCAATCACTCCGTCACACACACACACACAGTACACACACACACACACACACCCACACACACACACACAGACAGAAAGAGCATAGGTGAAACTGTGCAAGAAAGCGAGACACTAGATCTAGATCTGTCTGTCTGCATGTAGCCTACTTACATGGACACGACTGCCAAATAGTCTCGGCCCGCTCAAAATAACAATCACCGAGACTTTCAGTAATTCCATCGCGTGACGTCTAACCCTCGTACGTCATAATGTGACGTCAATGTAATATGACGTCTTCAAATGTTAAAGTTTCTACCACAGACATACATACATACATACATACATACGCACGCACGCACGCACGCACGCACAGACAGACAAAAGTTAGCATCGCATAGGCTACACTTCGTGAGCCAAAAACGATTTAGAAAAATGATCTCCTCTGAATCGTGTCTTATTTAAAAGATGCGTCACTGAATGTGTAATGTTTTCTTATCATTGACTTATCCAATTCTTTTTCCACAGTTTTAAGTGAAATTGAACGTTTTAACACATGGTGCAAGGACAACTGTTTAGACCTAAATACCAAGAAAATAAAGGAAATGTTAATTGGTTTTTAGAAAGAAGCCTGTTACACCCCTGACCTTTTTATCAATGGTGTACGTGCAAGTTGAACGAGTGGATGAGTACAAGTACAGTGATTGACCGCAAACTGACTTTAAATGAAAGCACCGAATCTGTCCACAACAAAATGTCAGCCACGGCTGTATTGCTTACAGAAGCTGAGATATCTTAATGTGAACCCAAACATTTTAAAAACGTTTTACAGAAGTTTTATTGCGTCTGTGCTTACTTTTGGTTTGGTGGTCTGAGCATCTAAAACCCTAATGTTCTTGACAGAGTGGTGAGAATGTGCAGTAAGATTGTGGGAGAGAGACAGTTGAGTTTGACTAAGCTGTATGAAAGAACAGTCGTGCGAAAGGCTGGTGAGATTGCGAATGATCAAACGCATGTGCTTGCGCAGTACTTCGAACGCGGCAGACGGTTCCGTGTACTGAAGGTGAAAACAGTCAGGGCCAGTAAAAGCTGTATACCTTCTTCCATAATAATTATGCTTTTGCTTCTGTGATCACCATGCTGCTGTTTGAACTTTTGTGATATCACTGCGTATTTCGTTTGCTGTAGTTGTAGATATTTAAGAAACCTTCACACATGTTGATTAATGAATTGTTCACATCTACATGCGTGTGTGTCAGTGTGTGTGTCAGTGTGTGTGTGTATGTGTGTGCGTGTGTGCGTGCGTGCGCCCGTGCGTTCGTCCGTGTATTATATATAGTGCATGCGTGGGTGCGTGTGTATGTGTGTGTTTAAATGAATCTTTTACATCTTCTCGGGAAGATTATTTGATTTAGCGAATTTGATTTTGGGTGGTGTCTGTGTTATAGGTTTCACAGTATAGACACTACGTCGTGTAAACTCAATCTGTTTTCTGAATAAGGTGGGGGAATGAATGGCCTTTTCAGTCATATAATTGTTTTTACAATCAACCGCCTCATCAGACAGATCTGCCCTCAAACCCATCTGCCTAGTTTTTTTATGACTGGTAGTGTAGAGACCCGTATCAATAAGGTATATAATATTTAGTTTGTCTTTTGTGAAACTAAGGAATTACACATTTCACTGAAGAAATCAGACAGACGGAGATATAGAGAGACAGACAGAGGGCAGGACATAATCTGAGAAAGAAACCCCTTTAAACATTTTACCATGCTTGGAATAAAACGTGGCAAGGTGAAGCTATAATTTATCACCTTTCAGTATGACGTCATGTGCGTGTTTTACAATCGAAATGACTTGCTTTTATCTGTTAATCGGCACGGAGCTTGGAAGTATAATTTCCATTCAACGATCCGAATTTGTTAAGTTTGAGCATATTTTCAACGTCAAACACAATAAAACCATATGTTTTTGGAATCAGAAAATGATAAGGAATAGACAGAAGTTGATTTTAAGTGTCTTATTCCATAAATATATGTAGTGGTTTTCTGAATTTGTAAGCATAATTTTCAATAAAATACAACGAAACTATATTTTTTAAAACAGGACTTAAAAGGGAATATACCAATATCACTTTTCTGTTTCAAATTCCAGTCTTACGAAATTTGAAAAAAATGACATATTTTGAACGCAAATTACAAAAACGAAAATGTAAGGTACAATAAAGCTGCAATGAAATCCCTTAGTCCGGACTTAAGGTCTAAGATTGTGTGATACAATTTTGATCAAATGGATGAAAAACTTTGACCGTGACCGCCTCAACTTTCTTGCAACGGGAAATATGACGTCATCAAACTGTCCTATCTAACGGAGAGAAAAACAAGTCACGTAAGGCGAAATTACTACATTTAGTCAAGCTGTGGAACTCACAGAATGAAACTGAACGTAGTCCGCCGCTAGTGCAAAAGGCAGTGAAAGTGACGAGCCTGTTTGGCGCGGTAGCGGTTGCGCTGTGCTTCATAGCACGCTTTACTGTACCTCTCTTCGTTTTAAGTTTCTGAGCGTGTTTTTAATCCAAACATATCATATCTATATGTTTTTGGAATCAGGAACCGACAAGGAATAAGATGAAATTGTTTTTAAATCGATTTCGGAAATTTAATTTTGATCATAATTTTTATTTTTTTATTTTTCAGAGCTTGTTTTTAATCCAAATATAACATATTTATATGTTTTTGGAATCAGAACATGATAAAGAATCAGATGAACGTTTAATTTGGATCGTTTTATAAAACAAAAATATTTTTTTTACAATTTTCAGATTTTTAATGACCAAAGTCATAAATTAATTTTTAAGCCACCAAGCTGATATGCAATACCAAAGTCCGGCCTCCAAAATTTCAATCAATTTGATAGAAAAATGAGGGTGTGGCAGTGCCGCCTCAACTTTTATAAAAAGCCGGATATGACGTCATCAAAGACATTTATCGAAAAAAATAACAAAATGTCCGGGGATATCATTCCCAGGAACTCTCATGTAAAATTTCATAAAGATTGGTCCAGTAGTTTAGTCTGAATCGCTCTACACACACACACACTCACAGACAGACAGACACACATACACCACACCCTCGTCTCGATTCCCCCCTCTACGTTAAAACATTTAGTCAAAACTTGACTAAATGTAAAAACATGAGAAAATCCCCTCAAAAATATCCATATCAAATTTCATGAAGATCCACTTGGTAGTTTTTAAAATATGATCTCACGCAAAATCTTCCGTTCATAACAGGTTGAATTTGTGTGGGACACGAACAGACATTGAGATCTAGTTCTCAGTCACGTAGACTTTTGACAAAAACCGTGCTGCATCGGAGCTCTAGTCTATGTGTCCAAATGATGATGTAGACAGCATTTTTTCAACTGAACGTGAGAACACATAGTCTAAAATTCTTCCGTTCATAACGCTTGTGACACAAAACTCATCAGAGTCGTGTTCTGCCGATAATTTTTTTTTTCTTTCTTAAAACACACTATAATAGTAACCCTTCCCAATTTATATGCTAAAAATGACTGGTCTGTGTTGTCGCAAAGACCGTGTGACACGAAAGTTATGAGCGGAAGACACATCTGCTGAGTGCAATTACGTTTCAGAAGATGGTTTGTTATCACTCAGACACACACAGGAACACTAATAACTTTATTATTCAGGCCTCCGTTGCTTTCATTTGTCATGTATGAAAGTACTGGCCTTGGTTGATGAAGTGAACTGTCGCTGTGCAACAAATTGGTCGCCATTTGTCGACGTGAATAAAACGTGTGCACAAAACGATGCTGTTTGTTCTCTTCATTTCCTTATTGTGTATTTCATGCTAAGCAGTGTAATATGCTTTTTTGATTATTAATTCAATGGATGGCTACGAAATAAGCATTTGAATGTGAAAGTGTTAACATTACCCATGATCTGAGCCGTTCACCCTTATTCTTTGTTCGTTTGGTTTTTTTTTTAATATTTTGGGTTCTTCTTTGTTGCGGGTCACAAAAGGGGGGAATCGGAGGTAAAAAAATTAAAGGCACAGAAAGCCTCCCGTAAACCATCACCAAGCTCCCCGAGCCTCTACATACAGTGCAAGCATAGTTACTTTCATTTGAACGCTCACCGAACGGGAACATCCTGGCTGCTTTCTGTCGAGAGTGAGACATATTCGGGGCGGGGATTTCGCTCAGTTGGTAGCGCGCTGGATTTGTATTCAGTTGGCCGCTGTCAGCGCGAGTTCGATCCCAGGTTCGGCGGAAATTTATTTCACAGAGTCAACTTTGTGTGCAGACTCTCTTCGGTGTCCGAACCACCCCCCGTGTATACTACATTGGGTGTGCACGTTAAAGATCCCACGATTGACAAAAGGGTCTTTCCTGGCAAAATTGCTTAGGCACAGTTAATAATTGTCTACCATACCCGTGTGACTTGGAATAAGGCCGTGAAAGGTAAATATGCGCCGACATGGCTGCAATCTACTGGCCGTATAAAATTTCATCTCACACGGCATCACTGCAGAGCGCCTAGAACTGTACCCACGGAATATGCGCGATATAAGCTTCATTGATTGATTGATTGATTGATTCAAAGAATTTATTTTCGTGAACTATCCGAACGGACTATCGCAGGCGCCTCGTTTTGATGCTAGACCTAACTTTTAAAATCTAAATAATAAATTGACAGCTTGGTACACAAACATGTTTAAATCATAAAAGAATTCTTTTTTCATCAAGACAAAATCAGTACAATTCGAAGTTTTGAAAGTTTGAAAAAAGAAAAGCCCGAAAACGTGTCACGCAAAACGTCTTTCTCGTAGCAGACGACGGTTCTGCATAGCGCCGTGTTCCTCTGAACGGTCAACCGCCACCGCTCTAGTTCGTGTGACTTGTAGCCGTTTGTTGCGTTTTAGATTCAGAGGTACACAATAACGTGCTATTGCAGCGAGTCGCATTGAAATCACAAACTGACGACTAAATTGTAGAAAAAGGGAAACTGGATCACACGGGTTCACGATGGCTCAGGGGTAAGATAAACCACGCAAAAATACATTCTGGGAAAATTGCTCGCTCTTTACGGAGGGCACCTTGGATGTTCTCAAGCGGTGAGTGTTTAAATGAAAGGGTGTTTGTACTGTGTGTAAAAGCCACAGTATCTATGATGGTTTACGGGAGGCTGACTGTGCCTTTAAGTAGCTTTAAGCTCATCCAAATTTGGTTATTTATGTTCCGCATACATCTTATTTTAACACAAAGGTAAAACAAAAGCTGTTTCGACATCAACCGCAAGGCATGGAGGCTTCGAACATGACCAGCGCTTCACAGGGAAAGCTACTTTCTGAGCTTGTTTTTGACCCAAACATAACATATCTATACATTTTTGGAATGAGAAAATGATATCAAACAGGATGAAATCATTTTTGGATCAATTTCTAAAATTTTTCATTTAATTAGAATTTTCAGAATTTGTAATGACCATGCAAACTCATTGTTAATTGGTCAGTTCAGGTCAGTTGTTTTCTTACCGTTGCTAGTCTCAGCTTATTTTGAAATGTCTGGTGCTGTTGAATATCTGAACTCTTCAAATCAACTAGTTTCAGTTTAACTAGTTTAAGATATACTTCTGCTATAAAGTAGCTTCCAGTACAATGAGCAAGGGTATGACCATTCCCGTTTTGGTCGTCATTTTTGCGTGACACGCGAGTTTAATTTACCAATAAAAACTAAACAAAACATGTTTGTCCAATGCAGTGCTTTACACTACTTCTTGGATACAATTGAAGTTGACTTTTACTCATCTCATGTGAAAACGTAAACACATTTAAGGAAAACATGGTTAAAATTAAGCGACCCCAAAAACGAGACCAGCAGCAAAGAAGAGCCCTTTTATCAAAAGTCAGTAAAACTAGCAGAGTGTTCACAGTGTGGTTTTATGCTACAGACGTTGCACAGCCACTTGCTACCCGGACCACCGGTTTGTGAGCGGCGAGCGAGTGGTAGAGCGTACCTGTCTGGCCAGCTCGGACCAGTGGCTCGAGGGACCGGACCCCATCCCGGACTGTGTCGGTATGACATCACCTCGTTTATCTCGTGCTTTGCTATCTTTAGTCCCTGTTTCTGTGAGAAGATGCTGTCTCCTCAGTGTAGATCTACACCACCCGTCATAAAAAAACAACCAGATGCGTTTGAGGGCAGATCTTTCTGATGAGGCTGTTGATTGTAAAACCAATTATATGACTGAAAAGGCCATTCATTCCCCTACCTTATTCAGAAAACTGATTGAGTTTACACGACGTAGTGTCAGTACAGTGGAACCTACAACACATACACCCCCCACTGCATCGACACTACGTCATGTAAACTTAATCTGTTTTCTGAATAAGGTAGGGGAATAAACGGCCTTTCAAATAATTGGTTTTACGATAAACGGCCTCATCAGAAAGATCTGCCCTCAAACGCAGTGACGGGTATAGTGTAGCTGTTTACAAGCCAGACTTGCACTAATAAAAAAAAAAGCTAATAGATTGAGTCATTAATAAACTGTGCCGATAAGAAACCACCATCACAACTTGACCTGTTAGTGTTGTGCAGCCGTCCCACAGCCGCATTTGGCCTACGTTGCCAAAATCCAAGATTTAGCATCACCCGAGACAAAACTCGAAGACAGTGTGCGAGCGATCCAGTGCATGCATGTAGCATACAACGTTCCATTTACGTCATCAGATAAATATTACCTCCGGATAACTATTTCTAATAACATGTGCGGGGGTGTGTTTGGATAATGTTTGTGTGTGTGTTTGGCGTGTGTGTGTGTGTGTGTGTGTGTGTGTGTGTGTGTTTGGCGTGTGTGTGTGTGTGTGTGTGTGTGTGTGTGAACAGGAAGGTGCAGACAGGGGCTGATAGACGGCCAAGGGAAGGTGGTGACCGTGTCATCCTCACTGACGCCCACCGAGCTGCACGGGCCTCAGGCCGCGCTGCTGTCCTCCCCCGGCGCCTGGGTTCCTGCCCGTGACGACATCCTGCAGTACATACAGGTCGCTTTGCTCTTATGGTGCAACCCCGCTCACCCTACCCCAGTTAAAACCTCCCCAGCCACACGGTGCGACAGAAGCCCTTCTCACAACTGTCCCCGATGAATTCTCTCTACCCAACCCACCCGGGAAATTCTAACCCCCCCCCCCCCCCCCGAAAGCCCCTCGCTATGGTACACTCACACACGCACACACACACACACACAAACACACACAGACACGCACGCACACACACACGAGCGCACACACTCACACACACGCACACACACACACATCCACGAGCGCACACACACACACACACACACACACACACACACACACACACACACTTGATACATTAGAGCGGGTACATGTTTGATTTTTGTCAGGAATCGATGTCTTAAATATGGATCCTTGTTGATTTTAATCAACACATTTGTGTGTGTATTGTAGGTGGATCTGGGATCGCCTCACACTGTGCGTGGCTGGAGGGTACGCGGTGACGGTGGCGGCAGTTACGTCAAGCTCTTCCGTCTGTTGTTCAGCCAGGACGGTGTGACGTGGACATCCTACTCGGACGGTCGTGTGGAGGACAAGGTAGCGCCGCCTCTTTCATACGTTGTGTTTCCGTATGACGGCTTACTGGTGCCAAAACGGAAAGTTAGTCATTAACACGTGAAAAATAGTAATTAACACGTGAAAATTACTAATTTTTACAAGAAAATTACAGTTATGTCCTGAAAATTACTAAATTTCAAGTGTTAATTACTACTTTTCACGTGTTAAGTACTAATTGTTCAGTTTTGGCTCGCTTCCTGACGGCTTACTAGTGTCAAAACTGAAAATTAGTAATTTTCACGTGTTACTGAATTACTCATTTTCATGTGCCTCGTGACTGTGGAGGTTCAGTGCGCATGCGCGACTGTTGCACCGGCCACAGCAGAACATTTCTCGATTCGAACCTTTTCTGGTCCATAGTTCTGATGCAAGTTAACAATAAGAGCTGAGCGCATGTGTATACAACCGTGACATACAGCTGTCTGTCCGATAACTTGTTGAATAACGAATTCTATCGACAGATATTTGTGAAGGTGTGCTCTAGAGTCTCGACCGAACAGCGACGTCTGCTAGCGGTCGGACCTTTAGCCGCACGTCCGGCCGGCCGCCATTTTTTCTCTCTCAGTTCGCACATTTTCGGATCGATTGTCCTTCACTAATACACAACAGAGCAGATTTATGAGTGTGGTAGTGGGAACCAATATGAGTTACAGCTGTCTGCCCGACAACTTGTCGAAAAAGGAATTATATTGAAAGATATATGTGCAAGTGTGAGACCACAGCCGATCAAAAGTCCGTCTGCTATAAACAGCTTCGATGCGAAAGTTTTTGGGGTCGATTATCCTTTTCTAAGATACCCAAAACAACGTTTAAGGAATGCACTATTGCAGAAAACTGTGACATACATCTTCATGTTGAATAACTTGCTCGATAAGGCCTTCTTTTAAAAGATCTTTCAGAAATAGTATGAGAGCGATGTTTGCCGGACGTTGTAGCCTCTCAGTGCGGACTCTTAGAGTCCGACTATTGGGATTGAAAACGAGGCTCACATGAAAATGGTAACCTTAGGTTTTGGCACTGGTAAGCCGTCATATTTCCGTCCTCCTGGTATGGCTCACGCAATCAAATGCCGTTGTGCCAGGATATAAATTTATAAGCTTGCATTGATTCGTAACTGACATGTACGAAACTTCAACGCTGTGTGTGTGTGTGTGTGTGTGTGTGTGTGTGTGTGTGTGTGTGTGTGTGTGTGTGTGTGTGTGTGTGTGTGTGTGAATGAACACAGTTTTTCACAGGCAACTTTGACAGCAAGACAGAAGTGACGGACTGGCTGCCTAAGCCTCAGACAGCACGTTATGTCCGTGTCAACCCCCTGTCCTGGAACCGAACCATCGCTTTCAGTTGGGACCTGCTGGGATGTTCCTACAACTCAGGTATGTCATCTTTCTACGTCCAGCCACTTTTCTTTCCATCACCTGCATATATATATATATACCAGCTGAATACCCTTAATCAAACAGAACATGTTATTAACATTGCACCTCGATCGGTATAAGCAGACCTAACATATGGATGTTTTCTTGCTGAACAGTAGGGGAACGTATACTGTGTGTACTGTCAGCGTATACGGTAGTAATAATAATAATAATAAATGAGCATTTATATAGCGCAACATCATAACTTTACAATTATGCTCTTTGCGCTTGACACATTTAAAATTCAAACACAGTTATACAAGCATTTACATCTACATTCATAGTCAGCAACGCTTGATTAAAAGCATACACCATCAAAATATACATTACAACAGATTCTTCCACTAATTAAGTAATAAAAACATGAATAAAATAGGTAGTAAAAACAAGGAAATACCAGCTGAATACCCTTAATCAAACAGAACATGTTATTAATACTGAAAAACAGCCCTAAATGTGTATACACATTATCACATTATCACTAAAACAACAAATACACTACATGTAGCCTACTGATGGACTGAGAAAACAAAATCAGGGGTTGTATTTCTTGAAGAGGTGCGTTTTAAGTGCTCGTTTGAATGCTTGGAGTGGCGGATGTGAAAGGGGAGAGAATTCCATTGTGTGGGTGCGCAGAAAGTAAAAGTGCGTTGTCCGTATGTTTTGGTTTTGGTGTGTGGAATGGTGAGGATGCGACAGTCAGAAGAGGCACGGAGTTGTCTTGCTGGAGAATAGACGGTGAGGAGTTCAGAGAAGTAAGCAGGAGACGAGCCAGAAAAGAAGTTAAAGCAGAGGGTGGACAGTTTGTAGTCAATGCGGGCTTGAATAGGTAACCAGTGCAGTGTGTGAAGAAGTGGTGTTGCGTGATCTCGTTTTCGTGCTTTCAGAATGAGGCGTGCTGCCGAGTTTTGGACTTTTTGTAGTTTATGCAGGAGATACAGAGGACAGCCAGAGAGAAGAGAGTTGCAGTAGTCGAGTTTAGAAAGAACAAAGGCACAGACAAGAGTGTTAGTTGTTTGAGAGGAGAGTGTGTGGCGAATGGTGCTGATCTTACGAAGCTCAAAATAAGCTGCTCTACAGACTAAAGATATATGTTTGTTAAGGGTCATGTCAGATGAAAGGGTGAATCCAAGGTTTTTAGCTGATGGGGAGAAAAGAATGTCGGTGTCGCCTACTTGAACAGAAACGGGTTGGGGAGAGGGAAATGTAGTGTTCTTCTTTTTGCACAGTAAGACTTCAGTCTTATCATCATTCAGTATGGTTCGAAGCGATGTCTCCTACTCCAATGACTGATGAGGAGTGACAGTCAGTATAAAACTGTTATCGGAAACAGCTAAATTACGGGGTCCCGGGTAGCTCAGGTGGTAGAGCACTGGGCTTGTGATCGAAAGGTCGCTGGTTCGAATCCGGGCCGGGACGGACACGGGTCAACTTTATGTGCGGACACAGAGACGGTATTCATCTTCCACCCCAGGAGAGAGAGAGAGAGAGAGAGAGAGAGAGAGAGAGAGAGAGAGAGAGAGAGAGAGAGAGAGAGAGAGAGAGAGAGAGAGAGAACAAGAACAAATCTTTAATTGTCTAAGGCCACAGCCCCTTACAATAGTGGTTAAAATAACAGCAATAGTATCTGCACAGTTATAAATTATAGTCACGCATAAAATTCAACAAATACATTAAAACCCTGATGACATATCACTGAACCTCATTTATAAGGGTTCGTCTCTTCTGTAGCATGAAGAACACAAATCTGCTGAAGCTGTTCATCACATTTTCCTCATTATTGCCACAGAAATACACAAGTTGTTGTTGCAGCGTCTTAGAGTTCGAGATTTTCAAATACTTTGCTCGAAGGTCTTGATAAAAAGGACATAAAAATACAACATGGTGTTCATCTTCTCTATCAGCTGTACAGAGAGGACAGTTTCTTGTCGTTTGGTTTGGTGCGTACCGAAACTTGTGAGCGTTGATTTCGGATACTCCTGCGCGGAAACGAGTAAGAGCAACTCTGTACTTAATATCTTCGATTAATTCAATGTATTTCGAGAGAGAGAGAGAGAGAGAGAGAGAGAGAGAGAGAGAGAGAGAGAGAGAGAGAGAGAGAGAGAGAGAGACGTGTGATTAGGAATAGCCAGACCTCAGAAATTTTGTTTTTGAAATAGGGCCTATATGCAACTTTTTTCTTTTACTGCGAGTTTCCGTTCTTTCCGTGTGACGTCACGTCAATTTATCTGTTCAGCTGGTACAGTAGTTCCAATAAGGATTTTTCGCTGATACCACCAGAAAGTATACGCTGAACGTACAGAACGTATACTGTGAGCTGCTGTGTAGCGGACTGTATGTTTTGTGCGGTCTGAGCGATGTGCAATGAATATATATATAAAACATCAGAAATTGTGAAAGAAACAATTGAAAGTCAGCGGAGACTTTCTTCCGAGATTTGTTAAAATCTCTTAGCAGAGAAAGAGAGCGTACGCACGGAACAACGCACACAGACAGACAGACAGATAATAGACACACACACACACACACACACACACAGACACACACACACACGCACGGACCAACGCACACACACACACACACACACACACACACACACACACACACACACACACACACACACACACACACACACACACTCAAACAAACAAACAAACACAGAGAAATTTTGATGTGTTTGGGATTCCACCTGGCACTTGACAGTGTTTGAATAGTCCCCGCCACCACTCTACTAGCTGGAAAGGTTGAGGACAATAAATGAGTACATTGTAAGATTGTTGGTGGCTTCGTGTGTACACGCAAGCACAAGACCAAGTGCGCACGGAAAAGATCCTGTAATCCATGTCGGAGTTCGGTGGGTTATGGAAACACGAAAATACCCAGCATGCCTACCCAACGAAAGCGGAGTTAAGCTGAATATGCTCTCAGAGTATAGTGTGGGGAACCCAAATGGGCAAACGAGCTCACACGTCACCAGAGTTTCTGGAATGCTGAAGAAGAAGAAGAAGTTGGTGGCTTGTTGGCAGGGCAGCTTTTTGGTTGGTCTTTTGTTTTATCTTTATCGATCAAGGCCGAAGGCCGAGGTTGATAAAGATGTTTGTTGTTGTTGTTGTTGTTGTTGTTGTGTTTTTTGTTGGGGGCTGCTTTTATGTGATTGTTTTAATCCTCGGAGACAAGATCTATATGGATTGGTCTTGTGACCTATTGCAAAAGTTCCTGGGTTGATCCATGCAGGAGGGTAATGCAGAGTCTACGCATTGACGTTTGTCAGGTGTGAACGGCCTGCCACGGTGTTACCAATCACGATGAGTGCAGTGTCTAATGAATAACTCTGATTTTGTTCATCTTGGATCAAACTTTCCACAATTACAGTCATGCTTTGGGTATTTGAGTGTGGACTCTATCATGTTTTGAGGTATAGCAGTACTAAATTAACTATGATTGTTGTTTGCTTGGAATGAAACCGACGAGTGTATGTATCATTTTTTCGAATAATAAATGTTCTGATTGCTTATACATCTATATGCAGACTTTCTTCTTGAACAGAATCGATGGTAGTTCTACACTAGTGCATAATAGCCTAGTATGTTGTTGTTGTTTTGTTGTTGTTGTGTTGTTGTTGTTGTTGTTGTTGTGTTGTTGTTGTTGTTGTTGTTGTTGTTGTTGTTGTCGTCTTCATGGTTGACTCATTCGTCAGTGTGTGATGTGCATGTTTCTGACAATTTATCTCACGTGTTCGTGAAGTCAGTTATGATGAAGATGTTAAATTGATTATCATTTCGTCATTTCTATTTATTGCGCATAATGTGCAGTTCATAAACTACTTCAGTAGTGTTAATGTTCTTTGTTCTGTAGACATAACAATTAGGTAAACTGCATACGTTTGATTACATATATATACTCCTGTTGCAAACCATGTGCATCGTACGAAGCAAAATATTTCCATTTCAGAGAACGAGACAACAGGCCGTGAACAAGGAAGGGGTGAGTGGGTTTTGTGCAGTCTGCTTTTCAGCTGTCCTGCTCGTCTTTTGGGCAAAGACGTCACATAACAAATAGAGAATACTGGGGGAAGGTTGCCTAATATGGACCACTTCCTAAAATGTACTACTTCCTGTTCTGACAAACTAACGGTGCTAGAGCGCTCAAAACAATTCCATTCGCTGTAATATACACTCTCCGGATAACTTTGCACATGTCAAAACAGTTGCAGAAACAAAAACCACAAAACAGTAAGTTTTTTTCTCCTCTTTTTTTTACACTTTGGGGAGAGTTCACTCTAATTTTGACGCTTAAAACGGACTAATTTCTGTCCACAGTCAAAGCTGTTATAACGCAAAAATTGCTATATATCAATCAATCAATCAATGAGTCTTATATCGCGCATATTCCGTGGGTACAGTTCTAGGCGCTCTGCAGTGATGCCGTGTGAGATGAAATTTTATACGGCCAGTAGATTGCAGCCATTTCGGCGCATATTTACCTTTCACGGCCTATTATTCCAAGTCACACGGGTATAGGTAGACAATTATTAACTGTGCCTAAGCAATTTTGCCAGGAAAGACCCTTTTGTCAATCGTGGGATCTTTAACGTGCACACCCAATGTAGTGTACACGTGGGGAGGTTCGGACACCGAAGAGAGTCTGCACACAAAGTTGACTCTGTGAAATAAATGTCCGCCGAACCTGGGATCGAACTCACGCTGACAGCGGCCAACTGAATACAAATCCAGCGCGCTACCAACTGAGCTATATCCCCGCCAAGACATATATAGACAGCTAAGACAGTATTTGTTACATTTATAGCAGTGTTGACCCCGAGTTTCTACTGCAAACAAGAAATAATAGCAACATCTCAAAGTCCGCTAATATGGACCACCTTCAACAAATAGAAGAAAATAAAAGCTAAAACCTGCTTTAATTAATTCATTAATTAAGAAGCTCGCTGAAAAAAAACGTATAACTATGAGCTTTCAAAGAAATATTACAAACAGTCTTCTTTTTGTGGAAGTTAATGATTTAATTTATTTTCTCTCTGTTTTTGATAAGTTTCTTTAGTTTCCTGTTGTGCTTCAAATAATGTTCTCGTCAAACCGAAACAGATAAATCAAAACCATATCTGAATTAGTCTGACTTGCACACCAAGTTGTATCATGTTATTTTGAAGTATAGGGGACCTTTTGCAGTGATTCGTGAAGGCCTCTTCACTGGTCCAGATGCCTAACATGAACCAGTTGTGAATTTGTCTTTATTACATTTTTGCTGAATGTCTACCAAAGCTTATTCGCTCTAATTAGACCAACGGTTAACTAAAGAGAGAAGGACTACCAAACACAAAATGAAACTTCTTCGCAAGAAAAACAAGCTAGTTAAGTTAGCATGAAACAAAAAGTGGTCCATATTAGGCATGGCTTGCTGTGTCGTACCACATTTACACTCGTTGCTATTTTGTATACATTGAAATGCGAGCGAAAGCGAGCTTGTCTTTAATGGAAAAAACAACGAGTGTAAATTTGGTACAACACAGCAAGCCATGTAATATTCTGTTTATCCTACATACTGTACTTTGCGTGCATTCTGCTCCAACACCTCGGGGTTGATGCGTTCAGATTGAATACGCTTCTTATGGAACCTCGATCTCTTCCAAAACCTCGTGCAATCTTTGTCGTCGAAGCAAAAGAGAAGTCACTCTAGAAAGTATAGCGTGACGTGTTAGTTCTAAAAATGCTTCCATGGGAAACATCAAGCGCAAAAGTGTTTCCAGAATGACGTTTTTCTCGGTGAATTTGGCATCTTGAGCAGTAGAAAATCAGGTCCCTCCCCGACAACAGACTAATGCTGCGTCGCCCAAAACAAATAACGGTAGAAAATCAGGTCCCTCCCCGACAACAGACTAATGCTGCGTCGCCCAAAACAAATAACGGTTTTGGGTGTGACGAAAACAAGAACAGGGCCGGAGTGCTATGTTAATTATGAGCAGTTCTTCCACACCCATTTAAAAAATATGACACTACCAGTACCAGCATGTTTCCGCATATTGAGCCAGAATTTTTTGTTTGGGCAAATTGACGTTGCAGTTCCGGAGCAAATTATCAAAAGTTCTTTGCGAATTTGCGTTCAAACGTGTTTTCCCCATAATATAACGATGCACAGGTCGAAAATATGGCCAAGAACAAATCTATGGTACTTCGAAGAAAGAAGAATAACAACATTCTTGTCCAATACGACTTGCAATTTACCGTGTGCGCTGTAAAATCTCCCTACCTTCAAAGCAGACGAAAAGCAGACATCTTCATTTTCTTCCAAGGGAGAAATCGTTGGTCATAAAGTCTTGCAGGACCCAAACATACTTCTGCACGCTTTCTTTTCTTTTCATATTCAGTTGCTTCGCAAAAATGAAATGTCATTGGTTTTCTCAACTTGTCAAGTCAGCCAAAACGACCGCAGAACACAGAACTGGGAAATGACACTGATCGAAATACGAAAGATCTTCGATGACGAAAGTATAAATGACGTCATGTGGTCAGACCTATCTCGAGAACTAAGCGTCGCTCAGAACCAGCGCCCTTCCATTATGTGTTTTCAGCGTAGCAATAGGGTCTGATATTTACACGAGACAAGTATAATCCCTATTGCTACGCTGAAAACACAAAAGCGTTTATATAGCTATTCTGACATTGTATTCTGTGTTAAAATCATGTTTTTGTCAGCAACAACTACCAGAATGGTCCATGTCGTTGATTGCAGACGACGGTTATAGTGCGCATATTCCTTTGCGCATGAAGCCACGGAAATCACCGAACATTGAAAAACCCACAGACATGTAAAGGGAGAAAACTCGAGATAACCGGATGTTTAGCATTAGGTCGATATGCTGGGAATCATATGACGTCATGACGTATCATGCTTGCTCAAGTACATTCTATGTTCGAAAGTCTGACTTCTGTTGGGGATTCGCGTGATGAAGACTGCGATAAATCAAGGATTGTCTCAGAAGAAACAAGTCAAGTCAAGTCAAGTCAATATTTATTTAAAAAAACACCTAGGGTTACATGAATAAACAAAAATTGCAATAAACACGACAAAAAAGATATATGTAATAATGAGACACAACACTTCTAATTAACCGAAAATAAATCAAGCTTAATTCATAACTAAACAAATGTAATCATACATTTTTTTTTTTTTACAGGAATGTATATGTTTCTGTGTTCGTTTTTGTTTTAATAAAAAATAAAAACGTGATCAAATAATCAGAACTCTTTCAAAATACTCTTAATAAAATATATTAAATTCAATAACTTTCGTTTCTTTGTTAATTCAAATAATGAATTTCTACGAAAATACCTTTTCCTCAAATTTTCAAAAAAATTACACTGAAATATATAATGAAATTCATCTCCGAGTTCTCCAGACTGGCATTTATTAAACATATTCTTTCGTTATGTGGTATATTTAACATTCGGCCTTTCTGTATTGGCAATTTATGATTTAATGTTCTAAAACGTAAAAACGAGAGTGCTAGGTTATTGGGTAAAATGTTAAAATAATTTTCAAATATAAATGTATCTTTAAACAATCTATAATTTAAACAAGTTTCTTTTTCATTTAATTCTGAAAACCACGATTGTATATATTGATCTTTTAGGCATTGCAACGTTTTCAATTTAAACCATATTTCGGAACATCGTAGATTAAACTGGTCATGCCAAAAACCACTAAGACCAAGAGTATTTAAAGTTGTTTCAACATGTTTTAAATAGGGTGCTTCATATAAACTCAGAGGCAAAAGAAACGCAAATGCTGCAATGAAGATGGGTTACCCATGAATTTCAATGTCGAATTAATTATTTCGGGTTAACAATAACAAGGAAACGAATTGACCGATACAAAAACCATACGGAAAAGTGTATTGGGATGAGAGCATGACGTGCCATGTTCCACTGAACACTGTTTGAAGACTGTTGAAAGTCAATAGCGTGTTGCTCCTCCCTGGGCGTTGATGACTGTGGCGCACCTCCAGTACATGGAGAGGACGAGGTGATTAATTTGCTGCTGAGAGACCTGAGCCCACACCTGGGTCACGGCAGCACGCAGTTCTGCTGCTGTGCGGGGTCTCCGGACAAGGGCATTAATCCTTCTTTGCATGATGTCCCAAAAGTGTTCGATTGGGTTGAGATCCGGAGATCGAGCAGGATGAGGCCGAATGTTCACGCTGTTGTGACGCAACCTGTCCTGGGTAGCGCGTGCAGTATGGGGACGGGCATTGTCTTGCTGGAACAGGCAGTTCCGGTACCTCTGGACAAATGGAACCACATAGGGACGCAGGACTTGTATTTAGATAATGGCAATTTTCGTATTTTACCTCTTGAAAAAAACAACCATTTTCGGTTTTTTGGCGTTCACCCACAAATTCCACAGATTGCAGTATTAAGCGAGTCTTGTAATGCTTCTGGGGATTCTGCTAAAATGGTTGTATCATCTGCATATAATAAAATAAACATTGTAAACATCAGCTCAGCATCATCTGGCTGTTTTCAATAGTAGGGAGGTGTTCAGTTTTATCAAACATATAAGCTTGTAAATCATTTAAATACACAGCAAACAATGCAGGTGACAAGTTTTTTCATAATCAATAAAAAGACAATATAACCTTTTTCTCTTTGATAGAAAGTAATCAATAATACTATGTAAAGTAAAAATGTGGTCGAGGGTTGAATGACCTGCTCGAAAACCGGCTTGTTCTTCACCAATGACTGAATACTCATCAAAATAATTAGTTAGCCTATTATTCAGAACACTGGTAAATAACTTTCCAAAGCAGTTCATCAGGGTTATACCTCTGTAATTAGCTGGGTCTTCAGCATCTCCCTTTTGCTTATACATGGGGCGTAAAAGTCCAACAGACCATTCGTCGGGCATGTGTCCAGAACAAAGAATTACATTAAACAGCTTCTATCTATATATATATATGACTTGTGTCTGTCTGTCTGTCTGTCTGTCTGTCTGTCTGTCTGTCTCTGTGTGTGTGTGTGTGTGTGTGTGTGTGTGTGTGTGTGTCCGCGATGCACGGCCAAAGTTCTCGGTGGATCTTTATCAAATTTGGAGACCGTATTCAGCTACACCCCGGACACAACCTCATCGATGAGATATTTCAACACGTGCTCTCAGCGCGCAGCCCTGAACCGATTTTGGTTTTTCTCTGTTTTTCTCTGGATCCATTCCCAGTAACTCTTCCTTATCTTCTCCAGTGTTTTCAGCGTTTATCTCCCTTCCTTCGTGTGGCGTCAATCCATATTCCCGTTACTACGTTACTATTTTTAGAATGTCACGATTGCACCCGAAAGTTGTCCTTACTGTAAAAGTGAAAAGGTCGAATCAATTTATAGCCACGCGAAAAATACACTGTCATCTATCTCCATATATTTATAGATATAGATATACATATATATATATATATATACGGCTTCTGTGTGTGTGTGTGTGTTTGTGCGTGTGTGTGTGGGGAACACCTGTGGATTGTAGAGTTCTGTTTGTGGCTAGCGGCTTTGGTGTGTCTGTATGTTCAGGCCTTCCTTCCAGAAGCCATAACAGTTATTCTCAATCCCGTTTGAGTGGACTTCGCCTTCAAAGGTGATTGTGGTGTTTTGGCACTCGGTTACATTTGGCGTCGTCGACAGCGATGGGACTCGACATGAAATGTTCAGGCCACTGAATCAATTTCGTGCTGTTCCCATTCCACCTGGGAGGGACCTAAGTTCATTCAAAGGGGGTCGAGTGTAACAGGGAGACTACCGTCGCCCTTCACAGCAGACTCTGCAGAGTTGTTCGCCTTAGAAGTTGTGGGCTTTCCTTGCATGTACCCGTAAGTTGTCCTCACTGTAAAAGTGCAAAGGTCGAATCTATTTATCGAAAAATCCACTGTCATCTATCTCTATATATTTATATATATAGATAGATATATACGGCTTCTGTGTCTGTGTCTATGTGTGTGTGTGTGTGTGTGTGTGGAGGCAACACCTGTGGATTGTAGAGTTCTGTTTGTGATGGGGTCTGGCGACTTTTGTCTGTCTGTCCACTGTACATAAAGGGAAAGTTTGTGTGCGTGCCTGTGTGTGTTCTTAATCTAAGACAAATGTCGCCAATGTTTTTACAGAGTGACGTTAAATAAACGATTTTATCATTATCTGTCTGTATGTTCTGGCATTTGAGAAGCCATAACAGATAATATAGGGCTTAGAAATAAGCTCTAAAATTCTCAATCCCGTTTGACAGGACTTCGCCTTCAAAGATGATTGTGGTGAACCGCCACGCTGTCTGTCTCTGTCTCGCGATTCACCCCGGCGAAGCCGGGTATTCATCTAGTTGTATATATTTTAATCAACTTCCCAGCAGAAGCTTTCAAAAACTCATTTATTATTTTATCATATCCACAGGCTTTATTATTCTTTAGCTTTTTAACTGCTTTTAAACGACTAAATGTTTCAGACCGGTAACTTCAATTCAACATTGCACTATACAATGGACGTTCTATGTGACAGGAGAGTTTGCTGATTTTGTGTTCAACATTGGAAAGCTCGTCTGCTAGAATCAGAGATAGGTCGCTTCAGATTGCAGCTTCTTGAACTTTGCAAGGTTTGTTGCCTGTTAAAGAACTGGATTTTACACGTATTGTATTTCATGTACAGTAAGCAAAAAACACACACAAAGCAAATGGCATCGTCTGTCGACTAGTCACAGAAACAAACCTGGCGAGGTATGCGTGTACTTTATACACGTGGAAGAAACCGGAACCATTCGTCTTTGTTATTGCCGATATCGTCTGGATATTGGCAACAACAACAAAACTTCCGTAGCGTTATCCTTTGATGATCGCAATAGGGATGTGTGAGACCATCCAATCACAGCCCCCGAATTCCCCCACGTGTCTATCAGAATAGCTATATAGACACATGATCCGGAGAGAGGCGGGCAAAATACATTACGTATAACATAATTACGTCATTCGTCGGCAGAAGATTGGCACATCAACGATCATTGTCGGGCTTTTAGAATATATCACGTCATTCGTCGGCAGAAGATCAGCACATCATGGAGAGAGAGAGGCGCGGGCAAAAGCATAATACGTCATTCATCGGCAGAGAAGCGGCGGAACACCGATCATGGTTGGGCTTTTAGAACATATCACGTCATTCGTCGGCAGAGAGTCGGGGGAAGATCGGCATCGACACGATGCCAACGTTGGCCCACCCCAAATACGATGAGCAGCCCGCCTCGATGCCGAGTCGGCTGTCAAGGTTGGCCCGCTCTAGACGCTGTGGTTGGCCCAACGTTGGGTCAACCACATCATGCTGTCGGGGCTGCCAGACTTGTGTGCACGTGCACGGTAGTAAATCAAAATACACCTCACCCCGCCATTTGTGAAAACACGCACGCATGATAACTGAAAGAAAACGATGAATCAAGAAACTAAAACCCAGATGCACATCTGCGGCTCCTAGTATGCAGTGTGCATTCACACTATCTTGTTCCTGCCTCTTGCCATTTCTGAGGTATGGCGACCACAGACAGACAGACAGACACACTTACATCCATTTTCTAATACTCCCGGCTTCGCCCGGGAAAACAAGTATGTGAGGTGTCAGATCTTGTGTTACTGTTGTCAGAAGAATGTTTGGTATGTGAGGTGTCAGATCTTGTGTTACTGTTGTCAGAAGAGTGTTAGGTATGTGAGGTGTCAGATCCTGTGTTACTGTTGTCAAAAGAGTGTTGATATGTGAGGTGTCAGATCTTGTGTTACTGTTGTCAGAAGAGTGTTAGCTATGTGAGGTGTCAGATCTTTAGTTACTGTTGTCAGAAGAGTGTTAGGAATGTGATGTGTCCGATCTTGTGTTACTGTTGTCAGAAGAGTGTTAGGTATGTGAGGTGTCAGATCCTGTGTTACTGTTGTCAGAAGAGTGTGAGGTGTCAGATCTTGTGTTACTGCTGTCAGAAGAGTGTTAGGTATGTGAGGTGTCAGATCTTGTGTTACTGTTGTCAGAAGAGTGTTAGGTATGTGAGGTGTCAGATCTTGTGTTACTGTTGTCAGAAGAATGTGAGGTGTCAGATCTTGTGTTACTGTTGTCAGAAGAGTGTTAGGTATGTGAGGTGTCAGATCTTGTGTTACTGTTGTCAGAAGAATGTTAGGTATGTGAGGTGTCAGATCTTGTGTTACTGTTGTCAGAAGAGTGTTAGGTATGTGAGGTGTCAGATCTTGTGTTACTGTTGTCAGAAGAGTGTCAGGTATGTGAGGTGTCAGATCTTGTGTTACTGTTGTCAGAAGAGTGTTAGGTATGTGAGGTGTCAGATCTTGTGTTACTGTTGTCAGAAGAATGTGAGGTGTCAGATCTTGTGTTACTGTTGTCAGAAGAGTGTTAGGTATGTGAGGTGTCAGATCTTGTGTTACTGTTGTCAGAAGAATGTTAGGTATGTGAGGTGTCTGATCTTGTGTTACTGTTGTCAGAAGAGTGTTAGGTATGTGAGGTGTCAGATCTTGTGTTACTGTTGTCAGAAGAGTGTCAGGTATGTGAGGTGTCAGATCTTGTGTTACTGTTGTCAGAGGAGTGTCAGGTTTGCGATGTGTCAGATTTGGTCTTTCTGTTTCCAGACGGACCGGGCTGCAAGGCGCCGCTACCTCCCCCCAGTGGGGCCGT
>NC_090252.1:26152689-26157689 GCF_037325665.1 Littorina saxatilis | reverse complement strand
CGTGTTGCAGTGTCTCACTTCAATATCATCGGACTGAAGGAATGGCTTCAAGCAATTGGCAGAGTACAATTACAACAACTGTTATGGTCGGCCTACAATCACCACAACAATGAAGGATCGCCTCATCCAAATGAAGGTCATGCAGCAAAAAAAGGTTACTGAAAAGGCAGCAGGCATCGACCATGAGCTGCCACCAAACACTGTTGTCAGTAATCAAAGTGTTACAAACTGCTTACACGCTTTCAACTTCAGTGAAAGTCGCTCAGTCGGCAAAACAACATTGACTGCCAACCATCCGCCTGTCCACCGAGCCTGGTGCACTCAACATGTGAGGTGGTTACGTCATCGTAGGGCTCAGTTCTTGTTTACAGATGGGTCCCGCCTCTTCTTGGATCCTGCTGATGGACGCGCCGTAGAGAGCGTTTTGCAGATGGCGCTGTTCTAGAACGAAATCGTTTAATAGGGGCTCTGTGATGGTCCGAGGAGAGATCACCATACGTCGTAGGACATCTTACTACCGATTAGTGGGAGATTAATTTGTGATCGCTGCCGGGATAAGATTTTGCAGTTTTTAGTTGTATGAAATACTACTGTTGTGATTTTAAATCAGAGGGTTGTGTAGAGTAACAAGCTCTAGCGTTGTTTTCGCTGGCATGTTTGACGTGACATTTTCTGAAGACAGTCCTCAGTTCTTCAATAAAACAATACAGAAAAAATTAAACCATGTAAACCTTGTAATTTCTGTATGGCATGCGTTTGAAAAAGTGATCCCTAACTTTTTTTTGAAGGGTATATGTCCCTGACTACTTTTATGTTGTATTTATCTATCATTTAAACCTTTTTTCTGCACTTTTCAGAACGAAACACGTCGGTTCCATTTGTGAACATATGTGAGTATACACAAACAGCGGACACATTTTTCATATCACAGGCCGTCTTCAGTTTATTCCTTTGCACGCGCACTCAATTACCTATTTTCATTTTGCTCCCAAATGTTCACGCCAGGCGAAAGATATAAAAAGACCTGGGAATTAATGACATCATCATTTTGAATGAGATTGGTTTACCCTCAACTGTTCTTGATATTTCCCTTGTTTTCTCCATTTCATTACATGAGGTTTTTCAAAAGCAGTTTTGGTCGCATATTTTTGTGTTGTGTATCATTTTGTTCAGAATTGAAAAATCCCCAATATGGTATGCACAAGGTTAACATAAATTTGCCCGAAGAGTCATGCAACAGTATGACGTCGTTACTAAAAATAGACATTCACTCCCCATTTTTACATTTAGTCAAGTTTTGACCAAATGTTTTAACATAGAGAGGGAATCGAGATGAGGGTCGTGGTGTATGTGTGTATGTATGTGTGTGTGTGTACAGCGATTCAGAGATAACTACCGGACCGATCTTTATGAAACTTTACATGAGATTTCCTGAATAGCCTATGATAGGTGATTTTTTATTTTGTGGATACATGTCTTTGGTGACGTCATATCCGCCTTTTTTTTGAAAGTTGAGGTAGCACTGTCACGCTCTCATTTTCCAACTAATTTTGTTGAAATTTTGGTCAAGCAATCTTCGACAAAGGCCGGACTTTGGTATTGCATTTCAGCTTGGAGACTTAACAATGAATTAATTAGTGTAGTCATTAAAAATCCGAAAATTTTAATTATTTTTGTATAAAACGATCTACAAATAATTTAATCTTATTCTTCATTATTTTCTGATTCCAAAAACATATAAATATGTATTATTCGGATTAAAAAGAAGCTCAGAAAATTAAAAATAAGAAAAACAATTCCATCTTATTCCTTGTCCGTTCCTGATTCCAAAAACATATAGATATGTTATTTGTGGATTAAAAACAACCTCAGAAAGTTAAAAAGAATAGAGATACAGTAAAGCGAGCTATCCTGCTCAGCGCAACCATTACCGCGCTGTACTGGCTTGTCAATTTCATTGCCTTTTTTTACGAGCGGACGGTCTTGGGGAAAAATACAGTGCGTTCAGTTTCATTCTGTGAGTTCGACAGCTTGACTATATGTAGTAATTTTGCCTTACGCGACTTGTTTTTATTCACTTCGCATTCAGACAGAAGAAATAAATACACAATTTGTATCTAACTTTAACACATCTAAGGTATTTTGAAATTCAAGCAATTTTCTTTCATTTGGGACCATTTTCAACGTTAAGAGTTTATAGAGAAATAAAGTATGCCCCTTGAACAAAAGGACAGAGTAGCTACGTAGATTTTGTCAATGTCTTCCCTGGCCCTACTGAGCAAACATAATGACAGACATCAAAAACAGACGACCTAGCAGATCCCACTCCGACCAAACCACGCTCATGGAGATCCTCCCACGTTTGGCCCACGATTGGCCACACTCTCCGACAATTTTATAACGTAGTAGAAGCGGCGTCTCTTTATACCGGGGTATAAAGTTACACTTGCGCAATGGAGCGCAAAATTCATCAATGACATGAACGCATTCCGCATGAAATATGCCCTGATCCTGTCTGTAGTTGCTGTATTTAACGTCACTGACTGTCTATTGTTGGTTATGGTATACTAGGTCATTGGAATAACCACAGAGATAAACAATCTGGAGGGCTTAAATCGGATTTGTTAGGCCACCGCAGTATACTGTTGAATCGATCCCCGAAATTGGAAACTTTTTTTGAAATGGCAAAAACGTCATCTGCACAATTGTCACTTTGTGCAATGTCCATGCATAAGTTAATGTACACTAAATATGAAGCTATTCGGTCAGCAAAGGTGGAAGCAATTAGCATTTTTGTGGATGGCATTTTGGGGAGGGTCACCCTGTACAAGGAGAACGTTTTTTGTTGCAGCTGGACCGTGCGTGCAGGAGGAGGGCGACTGTTTCTACGTGCAGAACGGCGACTACCAGTACTGCGGCGACTGTCACTACTTCAGCACGTGTAGCGAGGGATACTTCTTCGTCAGGCCGTGTCCCGAGCACCTGCAGTACGACTCACGCCTGGCGCTGTGTGACTACCACTCCAGCACATGCAACAGCAAGCAGCGAGCGGTGCACAAGGTGGCAAGGGCCCAGCATGGTGGCCGTGTGCTGACTGGTCGTGTGGCGGGGTAGAGCCGTGACAGCGCTCGTCCAGCGTAACACCACACTCCTGGACATGCCATCGTGGGAATCACGCCTTGGACCTTACAATGCACAATATACCTTTGATAAGAATACGTTATCTCCTTTGATGCTTTGAGAAAAATAGTTGAAATTAAGCTTTTCAGTGTGTGAAAGTGCAGAACAATTTCATCCACATGAGTACTTTTACTTTTTGCGTTCATGTGGATTTTCGCAAAAGTGTTATTTGGAAAAGCGGATTTTAGCTTTTGCACAAAGCCCTTTAAAGGTGGCCTTGTGGCGAGGCTGATAGTTATCAACTCATTCTTGGCGCAGCAGTGAGCGTGTTCATGATCAGAGTACCAGTATCATGCATACACATTGATGTTTATTTTTTCCGGGAGGTCTACAATATTAGATTATGAATTCCATTTATGGTACTACCAGGATGCCATTTTGGTTTCGCGTTTTTGACACTGTAAATGTTCCGTCTGTGGGTGTCTATACTAGCTGGTTTATGGCGTGACAACATTAGACATTTGATGATAGTTCAGAAAGTAAACAATTCAGATGCACCACACTTATTTTATTTGATATGGAACAAAGGAAATATTTCCAACTTCGTCGTTATTCCCTTACCTTCATGTAAGTGACACACTGCATTGATGGGTATGCGACATTATACTTGTCTCGTCAAAATATCTGCGCTTAAAACACGATAGTTGTTAATCACAAGGTGGGGCAGTTCGTCTCAGCAACAAATCTAACGTTAGAACGCAAATAATAAGCTACAAAACAGACAAATTGGTGTTTCCGGAGTTTAATGTTTAAGTAGTTACAACAGGGATTGTTTTCAACTGCTGTTTTCATAAGTGACCCTTGCAGAGTTCGCGTCTTGCGTTGTATAATTTTTTTGTATTTTAGTTGTTGTTTCATTCATTTCAATAGCAGACGAGACACAGGTGACAGTAAATTAAATCAACAAGAAAGATGGTAAAATCAGGATAACGACACCTCCTGTTCGTTTGTGCATAGGCATTGGTCTATGGTTTGTGCAAGTTTTTTTGAGTAAAGAAAGGTTGAGAAAAGATTGATGTGTGTGTGTGTGTGTATGTGTCCGTGTGTGTGGAGTCATAAAGGCCACTTTTGCGACATCACATCAATGGCCCCACTGACAGTCGAGGCGAACAACCTGTCGGAGCGAGTTGTCAGTCAAGCCTAAGCTTGCCACCGTCGCATTCGTTAATTAGCTTGGTTGTTAAGGGTTCAAATAAAGTGTTGTTCGCCTGACAGCTCAAGGGATTGGTCTTTCATAGCGTAGCAGAGAACTAGTGCATTCACCTTGGGATGACTTTCTATGTTTTATATAGTTCAATGACAGAAGTAACGTGGTTTTTTTTAAATTATTTTATGCACACCACAACTCAAAAGCTGAAGTTTTTTCTCTCTCTTAAATTAGAACAAGTAAACGCCTCCCCATAACTGCAGAGAACTGTTGCTTTCGGTTGGTGTGCGTTGTGTGTAATGATAAAGCTTTTAACAGACAGTTTTTTGCAATAAGATGTATTTCATGGGTTTATATGATGTCCTTTACAACAAAACAATTTTTTATGTTCAAGGTCAAGTTCATTGGAAAGTGGGTTGCAAAAAGTGAGTTGCAAACAGAAAAACAAAAGTAGAGGTTCGGGGGCTTTAACGCGCCTCTCCTTGTGTGTTTGCCCAAGTCCCCAATTTTTAACAAAAAGAGGCATCTGTTCGATGTAACGGAATAGTCATGTTTTCAGAACGAGAAGTGGGCGAAATTTGCACAGTTTGGCTAAATTTTATGGACTTGAAAATTGTGTGTGTGTGTGTGTGTGTGTGTGTGTGTGTGTGTGTGTGTGTGTGTGTGTGTGTGT